>NW_026000257.1:330340-363359 GCF_001458135.2 Marmota marmota marmota | reverse complement strand
GGGCATCTTCTATTATTTTTCCCTTGAAGTTTCCTTTTCCTTCACAGCCTTCCTTCATCCTTCCCAGCAAGCTCTTCTGTGGTGGGAGTTGGTTGGGATCGTTTTAAATTAGAAAAATGGGAAAATTTAAAGCTTGTGCTCTTCCTGCAGTCAAATAGAAAATTTCGGCTTCAGAAATGGGATCTGATGTGCCTCTTTCAGAAATGCCTGTGTCTATTCATAAGTAGATCGTTTGATTTTTTTTTTAAATTCCCACCTTAGGTGGTTTTTCATTGCTGACTAGAAATTTTCATTTCCCATTGAGTTTATGAGGTATTGCCCTATAAAGTAGATATTTCTGGGGAATTGCTAGCAAAACGCATGTGATGGCCACCTCTTATAATGAAAACTGTATTCATAGAGTATGATTTAGCCTGCTGGACTTCCAATGCCCAGTGCCTATTTCTGGACACTCTGGAAGAACCGTCATTCTCTCAGTATGCATTCGTTTTTGAAAGTAAGTCATGGCCCATGTTTGAATTTAGTGATAACCTGGTTAAACTTCCCTGACTGGCAGTAACCACAGGAATGGAATCTTTTATGGTGATTGCATCCCAAGTGAGTGAGTTAAGTCTATTTGCTATTCACTGTTACAGATTTTGCAACCTGTTAGGACACCTGAACATTTTCTCTTCTTGGCAGAGGATAAGTGTTTTGTTTAACAGGCAAACTTTTTGGGGTGCTGAACCAGAAGCTATTAGTTTTTTTCCTTGGTACTTGTTTGAAATCAGGAATCCCATCTATAATACATTAGTCTCTCTTCTGGAACTTCCTGTGTTTCCCTAGCCTTGTCTGAAATTAGGTAGAAGGAAAGCCTACTTTGTGAAGAGAGTATTGAGTGTGAAAAGAACATTCCATATCTAACACTTAAGCAATTTAACAACATTCTAGGAATGAATGATGACTACAAATGGAAAGTAATGATTATGTAAAACAATTTGGTACAGCTCAAAATAACTTTTTTTTTTTTCTGCTATGCTGGGGATTGAACCCAGAGCCTCAGAAATGCTAGGCAAGCACTCTTCCACTGAACCACATCCTGCCTGAAGTAACCTTTTTTTAAACATAATTACTGCTAAAAATTTAATAGAGGTACCCTTATATATTTAGTGAATATTTTTTTTTTTAATATTTTTTTTTGAATTTTTAATATTTTTTTATTTTTATTTTTTTTAGTTATCGGCGGACACAACATTGTTGTTTGTATGTGGTGCTGAGGATTGAACCCGGGCCGCACGCATGCCAGGCGAGCGCGCTACCGCTTGAGCCACATCCCCAGCCCCTAGTGAATATTTTGATGTACATCATACATAAGAACAATTCACAAGTCTTAACTATACAGCTTAATGAATTGTTACTTAGTGAACACATGCAGAAACTACCATTCAGATCAAGAAATTAACATTGCCCATGACCCAAAGACTATTGCATTTCTCTTAATCATTACTCTGCTCTCCCATCTTAATATCAAAGAATAGATCAGGTTTTGAACCATATGTGTACTCCTTTCTGCTGCCTCTTGTGTACTTTCTGCATTTTACCCTTCCAAGCATTCAATATTTTTCTCCATTTGGTTTGCATTGTAATTTTACAAATTAATATTCTTATATGCTGATAGAAAGTGGGTGTCATTGCATTTATAAAGAAATGTGTTTCCCCTTTTTCTAAAAATTTTATTTCACATTTAAATAAAGTACATTATTCAATTCAGAAAACATTTTCTGCAGTAATGCTACCAAAGGAAAGGGTAACTTAAAAAATGGTGACTTTTAAAAAACAACAGTTTTATTAACTGAATTATATAGTCCAATAAAATATCAATATTTTTTCTGCTTTTTTCTAACGAAGTGATATATATTGAATATATATTTGAATCATATTTTTTTTACAAGTCATAGGAAAAAAGACAAATCTATGGACACTGCAGATTATTGGTTGTCTGGGACTGAAGGTAGGAGCTGAGTGCAGAGAATAAAGGGAATAATTCCAAACAAATTGACTTTTATTATTCAAACAATCTCAAGACAGATCCTGTGCACCCCCTCCCCATGACCTAGTTACTCAAGATTAAGTTCTATATTACCATCCACAGTATACTTACTAGATTCTACTTATAGATTTTTGGGTAAATAGAACCCCTTCCACCTGTAACACTGACACAGGAACTTGGAGGTTTAACTTATACTTGCTATTATTAGAGGAAACAATGCATCATATTATATAGTTTCTTCTTTACAGGTCTGATAAAGGCAAGAATGTACAGCATTGATAACCTGTTCTTAAGAATTGTTAGCCTATAAATATGTTGTGCCCCTCCTTTCTTCCTTCCTTCCTTTGTATGTACTTACTTTATTTAACCAGAAATGTCTAGAATAATATTTTTAAGGATTGATTGTCAGCATCACTTAAGTGTTTTTAAATAAGATATTCTGTGGAACACAGTCTTGTCTGAATAATTAAAAGCTCAAATAAGTGGCATTTGTTTTAAAGACTTAAATCAGTAGATTTAGGCTACAACAGGTGACCAGAGTTAATACATAGACATTTCTACCAATTCAGTGCTCCAAAAGATGATGTACTGTTGGAATTTTTTTCCTTCTAAGAGTGTTACAAGTCACTTAAATATTATTTTTATGATTTCACTAAACATAGGCAGCTAGATTTTTATAGCCTTCCCCCTGCCCTCATTAAGAAAGAAAAAGAATAGTCTCTGCAGATAATTGCAGTTTGCAGCTATAGATCAGAAACTTATTTTCTACATGGTTAGATAGCTTACATTATCCATTTTCAGCTGGTCAACACCCTCCAACTGAGGTGCAAGGGATTGAACTCAGGGCCTCATGCATGCTAAACATGCACTGTATCATTGAGCTACATTCCCAGCCCCCTAGTCAAGTGCTTTTATTTTTATAAATATATAAAGAGAAAACTGTAATATAGATATGTAGATTTCCTAGAAACATAATATTGTATAAATTTTTTTCAAGAAATTTTGTGTATGACTGTAGATACAAAATCTGTTGGGCTATGGTTGTAGCTCAGTAGTAGAGTGCTTACTTAGCATGTGTTAGTCACTGGGTTCAAACCTCAGCACCACATAAAAATAAATTTTAAAAAAGGTTAAAAAAAACTAAAAAAAAATCTGTTGACCACACTTTTAAGAAGCAAACTAAAGGGAGAAAATTGTTATGAAACAATTCAGTTGCTCTTTTACTTTGCATAGATTCGAGATAATGGATACAAAGATTTTAATTAATTTGCATGATTTTCATTGAAAAGATTCATATACAAATGCCAATTTGTTCATAAAATATAATAAATAGCTACATATTTTTGTTAACCTGACCAGAGCTTTCGCCTCTAGGTTTCCCTTATTGTGGGGGAGCTGCCAGGTACTACCAAAAAAAATTTCATCAATATTTTCCTGGTAGTTGTCTCATAATAAACAACTATACTGCATTTAGAAGATTTTAGATATTTTTGGTTCAAAACCACTATGAGAAACAGAAGTCACTATGTTGACTGTACTTAAATGTGATTTTTTTATGATAGAGAGCTTGATGTGATAGAAACTACATCAGGACTTGGAAGTCAGACAGACATAGTACCAGTTCTTAGTCACTCTAACTTCAGCCAAGTTATCTAATTATCTGATGCTCAAGTTATTTTTGAAATCTGTCATTAGAGAGAATAAAAAGAGGTACTTCATGTATATCTCTGGTGAGAATTCTTTTCTGACCATGTGAAAAAAGCCCCTCCTGTGTGATGGTTCTCATAGTTTATTGGGCTTAATCTATTTGCAAAGCTAGGCGTCCACAGGTCCACAAATCCTTTGGTGGTTGGGAATAGTCTGATTTGTTTCCATAAACCTAGAGTCCACAACATTGAACTTAGGATTTGTCTGTGCTTGTGGTACTGGGGAATGAACTCAGTGCCTCACACATTCTAGGTTAGTAGTCTACCTCTGAGCTATATCCAAAGCCTGAATTTAGGATTTGTAGGGTTTTTTCTTTTCTTTTATTTGTATTGGGGATTGAACTCCTGGGTGTTTTACCAGTAAGCTACATCCACATCCCTTTTTAAGACAAGATCTCTTTTAAGTCACCCAGCTTGGTCTCAAACTCATGATCTTCCCGCCTCAGTCTCCCAAGTTGCTGGGACTATAGGTGTGTGCCACTGTGCCTGGCTTTTTAAAAATATCTTACATACTCATTCCCCTTTTGCAAAATTTCTGGTATCAGGTTTCCTGAATTTTTTGTGTCATATCGGCCTGTGAATTCCTCAGCTGTTTATCCAGACTCACATTGCATCTGCATTAGATAATTCTGTGAAAGCTTTCCAAATGCCAAGTGATTGACACACATAATATGCCCTCGCTAAATTTGTCAGTTGGGAGAATTGTTAATATAAGCTTGCTAATTGTATGTTGGTTTCTTTTTCCAGATGAACAGTAAAGATGTTCAGGATTGCTCTGAAAGAATCATTGATGTGATCCTAGTGCTCACTGAAATTGTCAAGTGCAGGTGAGCACTTGAAATGTTCCCAAGGAGACAGCTCATCTGGTTTTTCTCCTGCGTCTCGGGACAGACACTCCTTCTGTCTATTCTACTGACTCTTCTTGCTCTGGTTGTTGTACTATCGTATGTGAAGAGACTCTTAATTCAGCACCTATAGCCTTTTGTTGTGCTTTTTTGATGTGTCTGCCTTCTTCATTAGACTATATCTTTGAGAGCGAAGACTATTTTTCCTTACTCTTTTGCATATCCTGCATCTGAGACACTACTTGAAATATGGTTGGCTTCACTGAAGGTCTTTGATTCAGTTAATATTTTGTAATCCCTGTGTGGCAAAACATTCCCCTTCCAATCTGGTGCTAGTAGAGTACATTCGTTCTAGGCACCATGGTGTAGCTTTTGTGTATCAGGTGTTTCAGAAACATTTCCAGGCAGTTGTGAGATGTTCAAGGCCAAGAATTGTTAATCATATTTCTATATCATACCACACAGTGGCTGGCACAGTTTTACAATTATTCCATCGCTTAGAGAAACATTTTATAGAATCAGTCCTTCATGTAACAACTTCAGTGTTTTTGTACTGTTATTAATTTGCTTAACATTTTATTCAGAAAATCACTTGCTATAAAGGTAATTGTAAAAATAAATACAATGCACACAAGATAATATTGTGAGTTTTATAAAAATAGATCTTAAAGTAATATACAGATAATACATTTAATTTTTTGCAATGCCCTAACCACTTCTTACATGTCATCTTAACATCTCTTTGAGGAAAAGCTTTTTTTTTTTCATCTTACAGATTCAATATACTCTATTATTTAATGCCAGGGCCAAGAAAGACCACAGCATAGCCAGTTTCCAAAGTTAATTATGCCATGAAGTTTGCCTACATTTCTTTTGCCTCTCACTGTTTCAGTTGGTCATAGTTTTCATTCCTTTCCCAGTACACTCAGCTAACTCCTCATCCTGCCTAGTTTCTACATCTGCAGTGTTGAGAGACCACACTGTTGTCACTTAGAAAAGGCGTTTGGGAAAGAGACGTCTGTAATAAGGGAACACAGTATGAAGGATTTTAAAGGGAAGACTTGGGTCAGCCACTTCCAGAACAACATTAGGACAGAGACAGTTTAGAGGAGAAATATCATTGTGTTTTGCTATGGAGTGTGTGACATCAGCACTCTTCCCCAGCTCCTTACAAGAGTCCCAATATGGCTGTAATGTGATGGTTTGCTTTATTATTCTTTTGCATTATAAAACAATTACATTGGGAAAAGCTTGGACTCTTTAATAGTGTTAACATCCTTCCTCATGGTACCAGTGAAATGTGTTGATTGTGTCCCCAGATTTTACAGAATTTGAAATAAAAACACATATTTCTGATATATTGGTTATTTTAGCTGTGATATGGTACTGTGGTTATTTTTTTTAAAATGCTTATCTTTTAGACAAATGTACTAAAATTTCTAGATGATATGCTACTGGTATTTGCTTCAATATAATTTGAGGGTGGGGTAGGCAAGTGCATAGATGAAACAAGATTGGCTCTGACTTGATAATCGTTAAAGCTGTATGATGGATGCTTGAGAATTCGCTATCCTATCCTCTATACTTTTGTATATGTTTGAAATTTTCCATAATAAAAATTGAAGAAAAAAAACATTCCTCAGAGTTTCTCTTTCTAGAATTTAATTATGGAAGGCTGGTGAGGAAACTAAACCCACAGCCCAAGAAAACGCATTTCTCTTCTCCACAAACCTACCTTTTGTTCGTGAGCCAAACCTGTTGGAAGACTGCTCTTCCCTTACTGTGAAGTTTTCTTTGGAGGTTCCCTCCCTGCACCCCACCCCCCATGACAAATGCAAAATATTTTAGCACCACCACTATGCCATACATGACCAGCAATCTTTCAACTCTAGTAGGGGACATAAGTTGAGGTTTACCAATGGAACAACACTCCTTATCCTACAATTTATTATTTTTTTAATATTTATTTTTTACTTGTAGTTGATTGGACACAATACCTTTATTTTATTTATTTTTATGTGGTACTGAGGATCGACCCCAAGGCCTCGCATGTGCTAAGCAAGTGCTCTACCACTGAGCCACAACCCCAGCCCCCTACAATTTATTTTTAAAAAGACACTGAATGCTGGGGCTGGGGCTGGGGTTGTGGCTCAGAGGTAGAGTGCTTGCCTAGCATTCATGAGGCACTGGGTTCGATCCCAGCACCACATAAAAATAAAATAAATATATTGTGTCTACCTATAACTAAAAATAAATATATTTTTTAAAAGACACTGAATGTTTTTCTCTGATTACAAAATTAATTCATCTCCAGAAAATTTGTGCAATACAAAAACTAAATAAATTTTCACATACATATGATGTGTATACACATATCTTTTAGTCTGTTTGATTTGCAAACATAAAAAATATGTAACTTAAACAAGGAGAATATTTCAAAAAAATCCATGATTTTTTTTTTATTGTTAAACACTCACCACACAGGCACCTTTGCTATTCCTTATCATTTTTAGGCTAACACTCAGGCTCATTGTGGAATTTGTGCTATTTCTGCCCTGTCTGCACAAATGCAGAAAGCATAACAGAAAACTTGGTTCTGAAATATAGACCTTGTTCTATTCACCAAGTCCTCATGCAAGGTGAAAGAAACATGTTTTCTTTTGCTTTTGTTTCCTAATTCCCACACATACTTTCTACTCATTAAGCAGTAGGCTGGGGTAGGGCATCAGTTCAGACTCTTTGCAAGTAACACAGTTTAAACATAATTGGCTAAAAGTAGACCTGCTATTACCTATTTACAGAATGTTCCAATTTGACTAGATCCTCAGTAAGCTACCATATCCCTGCCCTGCTGTAGCCTCTGACCCCTCTGAGCAGTGTTTTCCAATGAGTAAACAAGGACACTACCATTCTACATTCAGGGAAAGGAATCCTGCTCTCCCCTTATACCCCCCTTTTTTTTTCTTAATGCAATGCTGAGGTTCAAACCTAGGACCTCATGAATTCCTTCTACATTTTTAAATAATGATATAAGATTTTAATAAGGGATTATTTACACACTGATTACTTTAGAACCCATCTACATTTTTATTCCCAAAGGTGCTCTCACCCTTCCCTAATTTCCTATAGTATATGAGCGACCAGGCCATAACTTTTAATGAGATTTTACTGAAGATAACCAGATTATGTGAGGGAAATGTAACAAAATGGACACAGTTTACAACTACTGCACAGAATATACTAGAAGGATCAGATCCTTTTTAGGTTCCTTTACTGGATTTTTTTTCCCTAATAAAGGTTGACTTCAAATGGCTTAGGAAAGTCCCTCCACCTCAAAACACTGCTCACTATGAAAACTAGTTTTTGGTTTCAACTCAAATCGTGAATGGAAAGCAGCTCCCTAAACCTAATCTCCATATAGTACTTGAAATATCTCAAATTTATATTCTCAGAATCCAAGATAGAAACATGAAGTCAATGAAATGAATTAAAGGGCTAAAATGGTGGGGGAAAGAAATCACTTTTCCTCCAACTTGCATGCTTTTTAGATGAAGATTAAAAATAACAGGATTGACAATACCTTACAGTAAACTCAGTGCTACTCCTCTTTCTGGGATGGTAAACAACATGGGGAATCAAAAAACCCATCAGGGTCCAAGATGACTGATTATAGCCTGTGTTCTATGTAATTGTACACAGCAATGTGAAGAAGTTTAATAGTACCTCTGGGAGTTTAGGCTTCTTTGGGGCCAGTGCTGAGAGGACAGAGGCATCAGGGTAGGGTTGGTAACAATTTTCTCTTTTCTTATTGTCTACTCAAACTTAAGCCTCATCTCTTGGGTGTTACAAAGACAAGATAGAAAATTGCAAAATCATTCTTAACAGGTGGTTCCAGCAATGCACCTTGCCTCCTACTGGACATTTGAGAATAAGCTCCTGACATTTAAATAGAATATGTAATTAAAAATCAATAACATAAAGAAATGTGGGAAACTCACGAATTATCTATCTATATAAATTAATAACATTCCTAAATAATCTATGGGCAAATAAGAATTCACAGTAGAAATCAGAAAATACTTCAAGTTGGATACAATAAAAAATAAAACTTGAGGTGTAGCTTATTCAGTACTTACTGGGAATTGATAATTATAAATTGCAACAAAAGAAGAAAAAACCCACAAAGCAAGCAGAAGGAAGGTAATGTTAAAGATTGGAATGAAAAATTAATGAAACATAATAGAAAAACAGAGAGAAGGAGGTGGGGATGTAGCTCAGTGGTAGAGCCCTTGCCAACCATGTGCAATGTCCTGTGTTTAACTCAAGCACCCTCTAAATAGATAGATAGATAGATAGATAGATAGATGAAGGAAGGAAGGAAGGAAGGAAGGAAGGAAGGAAGGAAAGAAGGAAGGAAGGAAGAGTTGGGGTATAGCTCAGTGGTAGAGCACTTGTTAGCATGCTCAAGGAACTGGGTTCAATTCACAGCAACACACACACACACACACAATCAACCACCTGGATTGTAAAGAACATTTATAATTCAATAAGATAAAGGCAAATAGTAGCATTAAAACGGGCAAAGGATTTGGATAGAATTTTCTCCAAAGGGATACAAGTGGACAACTATAGTAAAACATGCTCACTAAGTGAACAGATGTTGAACTAATAACAAATGATTATTAGTTACTGGGGAAATACAAATTAAAACCATCACGAGAAACCATTTCTCTATGGTCATTAGAATGACCATAATCAAAGATGAAAAATAATAAGCATTAGTGAGGATGTGGAGAATTTGAAGACCTCATACATTACTGAGGGGGCAAGAAAATATCACAAATCACTTTGGAAAATAGTTCGGCAATTCTTTAAAATGTTAAACAGACCTTACTATATGATTCATCAATTCCAATGCTAAATATTATCCAAAAGAAATGAAGACATATTACAAAGACTTGTATATGAATATTCATGGCAGAATTATTCACTATAGCCCCAAATGGAAACATATAATGTCTCTCTCTCTCTCTCTCTCTCTCTCTCTCTCTATATATATATATATATATATACACATATACATATATATATATATACACACACACACACACACACATGCATACCTATGTTAAAGTTTATAAATTAAGCAGTCTGAGAGATTAACAAAAGTAATTAATAATAATAAAATAGACTACTTATACCAGTAACAGTACACTAAAATAAAAATTATTTAAAACATATATTATTTATTTTTTTAATTTTTTTCAATATTATTGGACCTTAGTTGACCATGGGCAACTGAAACTGCAGAAATGAAAAGTGTAGATGAGGCAGCTACCACTGGATAACCAATGTACTATACCCATACAATAGGATATTTTAAGCAATAAAATGGAATTAAGTACTTATAAGGCTTTAAAATGGGTGAGCTTTGAAAACATTCTAAGTGAACAAAGTCAGATATATCACATATAATTCCATTGATATGTAATGTCTAATATGGGAAAATCTATTGAGTCAGAAAGTAGATTAATGTTTGCCTATAGGTAGGGGGAAGAAAAATGGGGATTGACTTCTAATTGGTACACGTTTTCTTTTTTTTTAACTGAAGGATGATCAACATGTTCTAAAATTAGATGATCATGATGGATGCATAATTCTGAGAAGGATGAATACAAGGGCAGGGTAGTGAGGCAGATGGTGGTGAGCTGGGGAATGAGTGGAAGATGAGGATCTGGATTCAATGAGTCTAAATAATCCTTCAAATACTTTGTAAAGGAGAGGAGAGAAACAGGATAGTAACTCAAGGGTGACATCAGATTGCAGGAGAGTTTTAATATTTTCAAGGTGTCACAGATTTGTGAACCTTTGTTCTTGATGGGGAGGAGAGAGTACAAGGGAAAGCCTGAAGACACAAGAAGATGTGGTAATCAATGGAACAATAGTCTATGTTATGGTTTGGATGTGAAGTGTCCCCCAAAAGCTCATGTGTGAGACAATACAACAAGGTTTAGATGATGAATGATTGGGCTATGAAAGCCTTAACCAAATCTTCAAATTAATCCCCTGATGGGATTAACTGAGTGGTACCTGAAGGCAGGTAGGGTATGGCTGGAGCAGGTGGGTCCCTGGGGGCATACATTTTGCGTATATATTTTGTCTCTGGCAAGTGGAGTCTCTGTCTTTGCTTTCTGTTCATCATGTGAGCTGCATCCCTGCACCACACTCTTTCACCATGATGTTCAGCCTCACCTCCAGACCTGAGGATTGGAGCCAGCTGTCTAAGGACTGAGACCTCTGAAACCATGAGACTTAAATAAGCTTTTCCTCCTCTACAATTGTGTTGGTCAGGCCTTTAAGTCACAGTAGCAACAAAGCTGACTAATACAGTCTGAGAAAGTGGAAGAACTTGGGATGTGGAGTCCAGTGATGGAATTCATCTTAGATTGGGAGAAGGCTACTTCCTTCACTGTACCAGAGGGAAGAAGAAAAGGAAGAATTAGGATATAATGAAGGCTGTGGATTTATGTTATTAAACTTAGGTATGTTAAAACTTGCAGTTTTATTTTTCTTGGAGATTAGAGTCAAAGTTATTCACTGAATATGAGGTGAGAAAGCATAGGGAAGATAAGAGGTTAAGAGAAAGGGGAGCAATATTACAGCTCTGTGGAGAATAGGAAGAAATTGGCAGAGGAAACAGCAAGATTTTGAGACAGCAGTGAGGGACCCAGGTGAAGATAGAAAACATCTGTGTGGTGAAAAGTGGCTACATGCACACAGATGCTCTATTTAACTTGACCCTGCTTCTGACAGTCAATTGACACAAAGTAAATGAAACTCTCCTACTTCCTATCTAAAAGAAACACCTTTATTTGAATATATTTTATCCTTTATTTGAAATTTACACTTCATTTATGTTGGGAAGCTCAAAACCCCACATATTCAAAGACCGTTCTCGTGAATAGTCTTAATAGCACCCTGCTAGAAGATGGAACATGTGTGTGCTAAAGGACAATGAAATAGAGAATAATGTCAGATGAAGGGAATGTAGGAGGAAGTTCCCAAGGAAATAAGAATAAATTTGGTGATCTCACAGCTTCATCCATGCATGTGTGATTATGTCAAAATGAACTCCACTACTATGTGTAACAATATGTACTAATAAAATATTTTAAAACTCAGAATGGGGGTCATATCTCAACAGGGCAATACATGGTACCAGGGCTCTGAAGCTGCTGCTGTGCTCCTCTGGCCACAGGAAACTAACGTAGGTCAAAGGCCATACCCTAAATATTATATACCTACACATCAGCCATCATGACTAAGCCATGCTACCATTGTCACTCTTCAGTGGGCAAGTAAGACAACATTTCAAGGAACTTAAGTACTCAACAGCAGACTTTTACTTTAAAGTTAAAAATTAATTCTAAACCATTTGGATAAGTCATAGCATATTTTAAAAATCAGGGCTCTGTAAGAGACTACTTATGTAATAACAACTATTATTTATTTTCATATTCTGTGAGATTTGCAATAAACATTTTTTAAAGAAAGAGAGAGAGAGAGAACTTTTAATATTTTATTTTTTAGTTTTCGGTGGACACAACATCTTTATTTTATTTGTATGTGGTGCTGAGGATCGAACCCAGCACCTTGCACATGCCAGGCGAGTGCACTACCGCTTGAGCACATCCCCAGCCCTGCAATAAACTTTTAATTACATATTTTTGTTTTCCTTTTTTCCTTCCTTTCTTTTTTTATTCTCCATTTCATTGCCCTTTGGCACACACGTTTTAAAATATTTTATTAGTACATTATTGTTACACATAGTAGTGGAGTTCATTTTGACATAGTCACACATGCATGGAATATAAATTGCTCCAATTCAATCCCCAGTACTTCCACTTTCCTTCCTCTCCCACCTCCTCCAGTTCCTCTTCCTCTATTCTATTGGTTTTCCTTCTATTAATTATTTTAAAATTCTTTTTAGGTATATAGACCACCAGGATATACCCTGACATTATCACAAAAGTATGGAACACAACCCACTCCATTTCAGTCCCCAGCACTCGGCTCTACCCCCACTCCCTTCCCTCTACTCCACCAATCCCACTTCACATAGCATGATAGTCTCCAGTTCCAACCATTTATTGGCAAATGACACAATGTCATTCTTCTTTATGGCTGGGTTGTGTATGGCTCCACTGTGTATATATACCACATTTTCTTGATCCATTCGTCTGTTCCATAAATTCCATTTTTGGTTTACTTTTTTTTAAATATTGTCCTGGGGATACACCTGATGTCAGGACCCACCATGCCACATATAAGTATGCACATAAAAAGTCAGATTTATTCCATATCCACAATTATTCCTTTTTCCTGTCCCTCCTTCATTGTCCTCAATCCCCTTTATTTTGTCTACTGATTTTTCTGTATTTTGATGAAATTCCTTCTTTATCTTTGCTTTTCTCTCTTTCTTCTCTTTTTAAAATTCACTTTTTATTTTGTATTATTAATATCCAGAACATACAAAGAACTCAAAAAACTTAACACCAAAAAACCCCACAAATAACTCAATTAATAAATGGGCAAAAGAACTAAACAACAGATACTTCTGAAAAGAAGAAATGCAAATGGTCAACAAATGTAGAAAAATATGTTTACTATCTCTAGGAATGTCCTTCAATAGATGAATAGATAAAGAAACTGTTTATATATATATACATATATACATACACACACACATACACACACACACAATGGAATATTACTCAGCATTAAGAGAGAATAAAATTATGGCATTTTCAGGTAAATGGATGAAGCTAGAGAATATCATGCTAAGTGAAGTAAGTCAATCCCCAAAAAACAAAGACCAAATGTTTTCTCTGATAAGTGGATGCTGATCCATAATGGGGGTGGGGGGGGGAGCATGGGAGGATTAGTGAACTCTAGATAGAGCAAAGAGGAGGGAGAAGAAGGGAGAAGAAAGACGGTGGAATGAGATGGACATCATTACCCTAGGTACATATATGAAGACACGAATGGTGTGACTCTACTTTGTGGACAACCAGAAAAATGAAAAAAATTGTGCTCCATTTGTGTACTATGAACTGAAATGCATTCTGCTGTCCTGTAGAACAAATTAATTAATTAATTACTACATTGAAGTTTCTTCTAATTAGTAAAAATGGCAGTTATCAAGGATAAAAATAATAATAAATGTTGGGGAGCATGTGGGAGAAAAGGTCCACTCATACATTGTTTGTAGGACTGCAAATTGATGCAGTCATTCTGGAAAGCAGTGTGGAGATCTTAAAAATAAATAAATAAGTAAAAATTAAAGAAAAAAATAAAAAAAAAAACTAGGAATAGAACCACCTTATGACCCAGCTATTCAACTCCTAGGTATACACCCCAAAGATTTAAAATCAGCATCCTAGTGTGACACAGCAACATAAATGTTTACAGCAGCATAATTCACAATATCCAAGCTATGGAACTAGATCAGATGCCCTTCAACAGACGAATGGATCAAGAAAATGTGGTATATATACACAGTGGAGCCATACACAACTCAACCATAAAGAAGAATGACGTGGCATTTGCCAATAAATGGTTGGAACTGGAGACTATCATGCTATGTGAAATAATCTAGTCCCAAAAAGTCAACAGTTGAATGCTTTCTCTGATATATGGAAGCACACATTTTAATATGTTAAACTGCAAACATTTAACAGTTCCTATATTCTAAATACTGTATTATAATACTTAAAATATTAAGTCATTGAGTTTTCATAAGAATCCTGTGAGGTTGGTACTACTAATTTAATATGGGTTTTTTATAGGTGAGAAAAGTGGGAAGTTAAAAATTGCTCATTCTCTTGTAGTAAGCACTGAGTTTCATACCCAAGGATTCAAAACTCCAGAATCCATGCCCTCAATCACTGTGCTATGTCTTAAAAATTTTTGATACCGATTTTTTGGGGGGTTAGATTTTGAAAAGTTATTAATTTAAAATTGCTGTTATTTTTATTACTGGGCATTGAACCCAAGTGTAGTTAATAATCATTGAACCACATTCCCAGCCGTTTTATTTTGAGACCGGATCTTGCTAAGTTGCTTAGGGACTCACAAAGTGGCTGAACCTGGCTTTGAACTTGCAATCTCCTGTCTCAGCCTCCGATGCTACTGGGATTATAGGTGTTGTCACTGCTTGTTGCTAGTTAAAATTACTTTAATGCATGAGTAATATGGGATGAAAAGAATTAATTTTCAAGGTTGAAATTTTGCTATTTGCCAAGGCTGGCTTTAAAATCCTACAATCAAGCAATCCTCCTGCCTCAGCCTCTCAAATAGCTGGGCTTGTACATATATGCCACTATGCCTGGCTATAATATTTTTAATCTGATCAATAATGTTGAGGAGATGGCGTCTTTAAGATATAATTTCTCATACAAGTACTTTGAATAATAATGTCCATCATATTCCACCATCATTTCTAACCCCATGCCCTCTCCCTTCCCTTCCAAGCCCTCTGTCCTATCTAAAATTTGTCTATTCCACCCATGCTCCGCCTCCCTACCCCACTATGAATCAGCCTCCTTATATCAAAGAAGATATTTGGCATTTGGTTTTTGGGGATTGTCCAACTTCACTACTCTAACTCCATCAATTTAACTGCAAATGCCATGATTTTATTCTTTTATTATTGAAACATGAATTGGTGTGAATATACTTTGTATACAACCAGAGATATGAAAAAGTGTGTTCTATATGTGTAATAAGAATTGAATGCATTCCGCTGTCATAAATAAAAAAAAATTAATTAAAAAAGACATAATTTCTCAAGGTCACAAAGCTCAAATATAGTAGGCTGAGGATTTAAGCTGAGTTTGGAATGACAGAAACTATTTTCTTCCATAATTATTTTTCCCACTTCATGCCATATACAAGGCATTAGACATTATTATGATTTATTCACTTACATGTGGAGTCTGCCTCCCTTCCCTAATACTTTCCCTCCTCCTTGGATCCTTGTTTTGGTGAAAGACACTGCCATGGTTCTCAGCAACTGAAGCAAGACACTTCACTACATCAATACTCTATTGCCATCTCTTCCCATTTAACGTTAAAACGAAATTCCACTGTGAATCCTTCAGGTCCACGAAGAACTTGTCTGATTCACTCACTAAACTAACTGTGGCAGAGAAGGCAGCATGGCTTTTTTTTTAATAGGGAGGAGCCAGAAGACAGAGAGAGGATGAAGACATTGGAAGATGTAGTAATTAATGGAATAAGAGCCTGAGACTGTAAAAGGACTTGGGAGTACTTGTCTGAACTGTACTAGGCATACATTTCTACCGAGTATTCTGTCACAGTCCTTGTAGTTATTTGTTTTCAGGTTTTTTCCCTATTAGATTATGAGTTTCTTGAGAGAAAGACCATGTTTCATCCATTTAAATCTCAAATTCCTAGTGTAGTGTCAGACATCATTTATTATGATTTCCAAATGGGTTAAGATTGCATAAACTCATTGGTATAATAAAACATATTTAATACTGTATTGCATAGCAGGAATTGGGCTTGAATATTCTTTGCTTTTATAAAACTTGCCTTTTGTATTCATAGTGTGCCAGAATGTTTCCAGAGAGTATATAACTCATTGTTATGGTTAGATATAAGGTATCCCCCAAAAGCTCAAGTGTGAGAAATTGCAAGAAAGCATAGAGGTGAAATGATTGGGTTATGAGAGCTGTAACCTAACCAGTGCATTAATTCTCTGATAGATATTAACTGAGTGGTGACTATAAGCAGGTAGGGTGTGCCTGGAGGAGGTGGGTCCCTGGCGGCATACTTCTTTAGGATTTGTATTTTGTGAGCTGAGTTTTGTCTCTCTGATTCTTGGTGCCTTGTCCCCAGCTGCTTTCCTCTGCACACACTTCTGCCATGATATCCTGCCTCACCTCAGGCCCCAAGGTATGGAGCCAGCTGTCTATGGAAAGACCTCTGAAACTGTGAGCCCCCAAATAAACTCTTCCTCCTTTAATTGTTCTTGTCAGGTATTTTGGTTGCAACAATGAAAAAGCTAACTAAAACACATATATGGTCCTTTATTGTTCACAAAATAATTTATATGTATATTATTATGAAACCCAATCCTCACATGATCTCTGAGAAGTGGTTGCTATTCTCAACATTTTACAGAATGGGAAACCAAGAATCAGGTTGAACAACTTTTTGACAGACAAAGATCTTATACAATTGAAAATGTACCATTCAATCACACAATACACTCACACACACATACACACTTATAAGATTTTTTGGTTATCGCAGTGTTTCTCATGATGGACAGTACTAGAGGTAAAAAAGAAAAAACAAAGATTTTAGTCTTAAATTTTGGGGAATTTTAATGTGTGTGTGTGTGTGTGTGTGTTTTCATTCTGAGATAAAAACACTACCTCTGGGCCATTAATTCCAAATTACCAAAAATGAAGGGGGAATCCATCCAGGAGTCCCATGAGAGGCATGTTTTTCCTTGTGGAGGGGGTACTGGGGATTGAACTTAGGGGCACACGACCACTGAGCCACATCCCCAGCCCTATTTTGTATTTTATTTAGAGACAGGGTCTCACTGAGTTGCTTAATTCCTCACTTTTTCTGAGGCTGGCTTTGAACTTGTGATTCTCTTGCCTCAGCCTCCCAAGCTGCTGAGATCACAGGCATGCACCACTGTGCCTGGCAAACCATACCTTTAATTGGCCCTTTTAATTAAAACCTTTTTGCACCTGCTAGAAAATGGCAATGGTTTAACATTGCTTTTGAGCAGAATTTTAAAAACATTCCAATTTTACATTGTTGAATAATCAATTGGATGGTGTTTTATGATTAGAAATTCTGGTATGCTTATATAGAGCCATATTAAAAAATAAAAAGAATAAATGATCCATATTTAATGTTATTTTATTGAATTTTGAGAAAGCATTAGTTAAGAGTAATTTTAAGTTTGGGTGACATTGGACAAAAAATATTTTATACCAAAGGTTGAAATGACAATTTAGCATTTGTTAGTCTGAAGAAAAAAATAATAATTCAATAGTTGTCATTTTGTGCTCAGAATTCTGTACAGTTCCAGGGCTTAGTTGTTAGAACTGTGTAGGTGTATTTAAACAAACAAACAAAATATAGATTCTTTTTTTTTTACTTACCTGTAGATTATAATATGTAGGTTTAAAAATTTTTTGAAGCAAGCAGAGCCACATAAAATTAGAGAAGTGGCAGTCAAATAAAAAAAAATAAAATTTGGGAGTCCAAGTAGATAAAATTTGACATGTAGGTTGATGATTCAATGAAATTGTGAGGAGTGCTATGATGAAGATAAGCCTAGAGGATTATGGGAAACAGGAGGATTCCTTAACCTACGTGTCCATGAAAGAATTTTCAGAGGAGATCATGCTTATGAATGGAGAATTGTTACAAGTCTCAACATGAGATTAGAAAATTGGCTATCAGAAGTAACTTGTCCAAGATAATATGGATAGTAAATGATTGAGTGGGTTTCATTTTTACCTAGAAATAGCCACAGATGTAAACCCAATGATGCACTGAATTGTCAAGCATAGCTGAGTGCTCTTATACTCAAAAGGACATAGTTCCCTCATTCCCTGCTTTTTCTTTTTCATTTGGACATTTGTTTTTTTCTATTTTACTGACTACTTTTGTATTTTGTTTCTTCTTGCATTCTTATTACTTTCACAGATGTCTTAAGTTTGTACCCGTAACAGTCTTTTGTGCTTTTCAACATATGCATTTGTCTCCCATGCCTGACCACAAGTGCACCTAGGACACTGCCTGACTCATGCTAAGCATCACTGGATTTTTTATTTTATTGTAAAAACTCTTTATTTTATTTTCATACTGGGGATTGAAGCCAGGGACACTTAACCACTGAGCCACATCCCCAGCCCTTTTAATTTTGAGACAGGGTGTTGTTAAGTTGCTTGGGGCCTCCCTAAGTTGCTTTGAACTTGGAATCCAATACTCCTGCCTCAGCCTCTGGAGTTGCTAGGATTATAGGCATGCACCACCACATCCACCTAAAAATTCTTTATTTTGAAATAATTTAGGATTCACAAGAGATTGCAAAAAATAGTTCAGTGATGGAACTTCTGGAATGGCAGTGTGAAGAGCTCGGCAAATCCTTTCCTCTAGAGAAAAATCTATTAAACAAAGTTCCAAAAAAAGAGTCTTTGGAGATTAACCAAAAGGGCTTATACTGATTGAGAAAACTGTATTCAATGAAATCTACTAAAAGGAAAGCACTCATCTATATTTGACAATTTGGTGGATCACTGGGTTTACATCCTTGGCTATTTCCATGTAAAAATGAGAACCAACTCAACCTTTTAGTATCCATATTATCTTGGACAAGTTACTTCTGATAGTCAATTTTCTAATCCCATGTTGAGGCTCGTAACAATACTCCATTCATAAGCATTATCTCCCTTGAAAATTCTTTCATGGACGCCTAGGTTAAGGAGTCCTCCTCTGTATCCCAAAGTCCTTTAAATTTATCTTTATCATAGCACTCCTCACCAATTCATTTAATCATCAACCTACATGTAGGAATAGCATAAAACTGGTTTTGAACCAAGGGATGCACCTACTCCTTCCTCTATCTTCATATTGCTGATTAATTATTCCAGCAGATTCAGCAACTGTGTAGTAACAGCTGAATGGCAGGTCTCATCTCCTTTGCAACATGAGTGTTACAGAAAAGCTCTTCTATTTGGCTCAGCAGTCAAGTGAAAGTCCCCATTTCCCCTAGGCACCTGTGTTGGGGAGACATGATTACAAATAAAATCTCCTGTCAAAACAGAAAATCTTGCTACAAAAGTAGAAGAGAAAAAAACTTAAGAATGTGATATGTATCAAAGGCAGTCTGATAAACAGATTGTAAACACAGAAAGAAATCTCACCTTTTTATATACCCCAGGCAGACACAACCCATTTCATATGTGTTCTCAAGATAAACAATGAATCCTCAAGTAACAGCATATAGTACCATTTGTTAGACACAGTTCAGCTTATATTCACCTAGTAATGAGTAGTGGCCATTTGCCTTTGCTAATTGTCTTTTTCAGAATAATCATAAAATCTGTCATATTTCTATGACAGGTAGTTATGATTCAGAATCAGACACCTAAATTAAACTCCCAAGGAAATAGGGGCCCTGTCTCCCTTGATGTTGACCTTTCAATGGGAAGACACTCAGGTCCTTGAGAAGGGTATTCCTAGGTTGCAAAGCTGGCAAAAGGCTTATTTTTCTTTGCCAAAAGTCAAAGTTACAGTATAATTAGTTATAGATCAGATGGGCTTTTCTTTGTGATTTATGAATCAAGGCAGCCTCCATTCTATAAAATAGAATGAGTGCTCCCATTGGGCCACAGCAGAATTGGGGCTTGTAATCTGGGAACAAGGGAACAGAATAATAGAAAAAGCTAATTAACATTGGGTTACTTCTGGAATCCAGATCTGCTTTACCAATAAACTACATTCCCATCCCTTTTTAAAATTCTGAGACAGGGTTTTGTTAATTTGGTGAGTCTGGCCTCAAACTTATGATCTTCCTGCCTCAGCCTCCCAAATTGTTGGTATTACAGGCATGTGCCACCATGTCCAACTTTCAGTTACTTTTTTTAAAGGATTAAAACAGAGAGGACTTCCTTTTTATCTGATTTATATGGACAGGAGTCTCCTGTTTTCACAAAAACCTGGTCTGTTTTAGGATTTGTCTGCTTCCGTAGAGTTTGAATTTCATTATGTGGCATTTAAAATTTTGGTATAGTCTTATCTGTTGTTAGTGCATGAGTTCAGTCCAGAATAGTATCCTGCAATTTTTAAATTATAATTATCAACACATACTAATTGCACAAATTAATGTATTTCACTGCAACATTTACATATATTGTGCCTTGATCATGTCCAACTTCTGCCTTCTCTTTCCCTTCCCTTTCTCCCCCTTTTACAATATCCTTCCCTTTCCCCTTCCCTTAAAGTCCTTGAAGTACATTTTCTACTTTCAAGACTTTCTTAAAGTTTCCACATATGAGAAAACATTTGCATTTTTTGTGTTTGGCTTATTTCATATAACACAGTGTTCTCAAGTTCTATCCATTTTATGCAAATGAGAGGATTTCACTCTATAGGTAAATAATACTTCTTCATGTGTATATATATAAAATTTCTTTTTTTCATTTTTTAAAATTTTACTGGTTCTTTTTAGTTATACATAACATTAGGATTCATTTTCACATAATTATAAAAGGATGGAATATAATTTGACCTAATTAAGTCCCTAGTACTTCCCCTTTCCATTCTCTCCCCCCTCCTCCTGTTCCCTTCTCTCTACTGATATTTATGCTATTTATAGTTGTTTTTTTGGTTAGTGTGTTGTGGATATATATGATGGTGATGGTGATATTCATTGTAGTATACTAATATATGTACATAGAAAAGTTAGATCAGTTCCTTCCACTGTTCTTCCCTTTTCCCACCCATCCTCTCTTCGCCTCAATTCCCTTCATCTAGTCCACAGGTCTTTGTTCTATTTTGATGGAATCCACTCCCCATTTTCCTTTCCCTCTCCACTTCCTCTCTTTATCCCCTATTTTGGAGTAGCTAGTGTATATCACAGAAGATATTGACCTTTGATTTTCAGGGTCTGGCTTATTTTACTTAGCATGATAGTCTCCAGTTCCATCCATTTACCAACAAATGCTATAATTTCATTCTACTTTAAAGCTGAGTAATACTCCATTGTCTATATATACCACATTTTCTTTATCCATTTATTTGTTGAAGGGTTGGTTGATCCCATAGCTTGAGTATTATGAATTGTGCTGCTATAAACACTGATGTGGCTGCATCCATATATTATGTAGACTTTAAGTATTTTGGGAAAACACAAAGGAGTGGGAAAGCTGGGTCATATGGTAGTTCTACTCCTAGTTTTTTTGAGGAATCTCTTTTCCAGAGTATTTGTACTAGTTTGCAGTTCCATCAACAATGTATGAGTGTACTTTTTCCCCCACATCCTTGCCAACACTTGTTGTTGTTTGTATTCTTGATAATTGCCATTCTGACTGGAGTGAGAAGAAATCTCAATGTAATTTAAAAAAATGTAGTTGTAAATGGACAGCATGCCTTTATTTGTTTATTTTTATGTGGTGCTGAGGATTGAACCCAGTGCCTCAACATTCCAGGTAAGCATTCTACCACTGAGCTACAGCCTCAGCCCCTCAATGTACTTTTGATTTGCATTTCCCTAATTACAAGAGATGTTGAACATTTTTTTCATATATCTGTTGACCATTTGACCACTTGTTCTTTTGAGAAGTCTCTGTTTAGTTCTTTTGCTCACTTATTAATTGGGTTATTTGTGGGTGGGTTTTTTTTGGGGTATTAAGATTTTTGAGTTCTTTAGATATGCTGGATATTAATGCCCTATTTGAGGAGCATGTGACAAAGATCTTCTCCCATTATGTAGGCTCTCAGTTTATGCTCTTGTTTCCTTTGTTGTGCAGAAGCATTTAATTTGATACCATTTTATTTATTGATTTTTGGTTTCACTTCTTGTGCTTTAGGAGTCCTGTCAAGGAAATCAGTTCCTGTGCTTATGTGATGGAGTGTTGAGCTTACCTTTTCTTCTAGCACTTGTAGCATTTCTGGTGTAATTCCTAGGTCTTTGGTCCACTTTGATTTGTCTTTTGGTACAAGGTGAGAGATACAGGTCAAGTTTCATTTTTCTACATATGTATTTCTAGTTTTCCCAGCACCATTTGTTAAAAAGGATATCTTTCTCTAATATATGTTTTCGGCACCTTTGTCTAATAACAGATAACTATTTATATATGTTTGTCTTTATGTCTTCTTCTATTCACATCTGTTTTGGCGCCAGTACCATGCTGCTTTTGTTACAATAGCTCTGTATTATAATTTGAGGTCAATACTGTGATGCCTCCAACTTCACTCTTTTTGCTCAGGATTGCTTTGGCTATCCTGGGTCTCTTAATTTTCCAAATAAAGTTTAGAACTGTTTTTTTAGTTCTGTGAAGAATGTCATTGGCATTTTGATGGGGATAGCATTAAATCTATATATTACTTTTGACAGTATGGCCATTTTGATAATATTAATTCTGCCTATCTCAGAACATAAAGAGCTGATTCCATCTTATAAGGTTTTCTTCAGTTTCTTCTGTGTTCTATAGTATTCATTGTAGAGGTCCCTCACATCCTTCATTAGATTAATACCATGTATTTTTTGAGGTTACTGTGAATTGGATAGTCTTCTTAATTTCTTTTTCAGCAGACTCATTATTGGAGTATAAAAAAGCTATTGATTTATGTATGTTGATCTTCTGTCCTACTACTTTGCTGAATTTGTTTCTCAGCCCTAGAAGTCTTCTGGTGAAGTTTTGGGTCTTCTAAATATAGGATCACATAGTTACCAAACAGAGATTATTTGAGCTCTTCTTGTGCTATATGTATCCTTTTAATTTCCCTCTCTCATGCTGGCTAGAGTTTCAAGAACTATGATGAATAGGAAGTGATGAGAATGGGTATACCTGATTGTTCCTGTTTTTAAATGAAACACTTTGTTTTTATGCAAGCAGTATGATATTGGTCTTGGGTTTGTCATATATAGCCTTTATAAGGCTGAAGTAAGTTCCTTCTATCCATAGTATCTCTAATTTTTTAAAAAAACGAATGGGTGTTACATATTATCAAATTGTTTTTCTGTATCTATTGAGATAATCATGTGATTTGTGTCCTTAACTCTATTTATGTGTCATTACATTTATTGATTTGCATATGTTGAACCTGGGAAAAGAGCTACTTAATCATGATGCACTATATTTTAATGTGTTTTTTATATGGTTTGCCAATATTTTTTTCATGAGTTTTAAGATATTGGCCTAAATACTTTCCTTGATATGTCTTTGTCTGGTTTTGGTATCAGGGTGATACTGGCTGCATAGAATGAATTTGACAGTCTTTCCTTCCTTTCTATTTCATGGAATATTTTGATGAGGATTGGTATTAGTTCTTATTTAAAGGTTTGGTAGAACTTGGCTGAGAATCTGTCCAGGTCAGGGCTTTTCTTTGTTGGAATACTTTCGATAGCTCTTTCAATTTCATTACTTGATATAGATCTGGTTAAGCTTTCTATATCCTCCAGGCTCAATCTGAGTAAGTCATATGTCTCTAGGAATTTGCCAATATCTTCAAGATTTTATAGCTTATTGGAGTATAAATTTTTAAAATACTCTCTGTTGAGCCTCTAAATTTCAGCAGTGTTTGTGGTGATATTTCCTTTTTCATCTCTAATTTGTTTACTTAAATTTTCTCTCTATTTGATTTAGTTTGGCTAAAGGTTTGTCAATCCTGTTTATCCTTTAAAAAAACAACTCTTTGTTTCTGATACTTTGTATTTTTTTAATTCTTAATTTCAGCTCTAATTTTAATTGCTTCCTGTTTTCTACTGATTTTGGTATTGTTTGTTCTTCTTTTTTACAGCCTTGAGGTATAATATTAGATTATAGCATGTAGCTAAGTTGTCGAGGCTGGCTTTGAACTTGAAATCCTCCTGTCTCAGCCTCCCATGCCACTGGGATTACAGGTATGTGCCACTGCACCTGACCCAATCTATATTGTTTGATTGAAGGAATTAGATCATTTACATTCAATGTTATTATAGAGATGATTTTTATTTCTTTCCATTTTGTTTGTTTCCAATGCTTAATTCAGATTTGGTTTTCCTTTAACAACTATTCTTGTGCAATTCATCCCTATGATGGTTTTCATTTTATTTTCATTTCTTCATGAAATATTTCATTGAGTATGCTTTGTACTGAACACTTTGAGGTTATTAATTCTTGAGCTTCTATTTATCATGGAAGATTTGTATTTTGTTTTCAATTTGGAAGGATAATTTTTCCAGGTAAAGTAATCTAGTTTGACACCCAGTTTCTTATAGAGCTTGGTATATATTATTCCAAGCCCTCTTGGCTTTTAGAGTCTGGATTGAGAAATCAGTTGAAATTTGAATTGGTTTAACACTAAATATGACCAGCCATTTTTCACTTGCAGCTTTTAGAATTCTAAATTTATTTTTTATACTAGGAATTTTCATTATACTGTGTCTTAGGGCTTATTTATTGTAATTCTGTAAATCTGGAGTGTTGAATGTATCTTATATTTGAATTTCCATCTTATTCCTAAGATTTGAAATATTTTCTAAAATTATTTCATTGAAAAGATTCTGCATCCCCATCCCTTTAGTTTGTATTTCAGAGCCTTTATCTACCCCAATGATTCTTAAATTTGGTCTTGATGTTATCCCAGATTTCTTGAATGTTCTGAACATGGGCTCTTAACATATTTTTGTTATAGTCTACTTTATTGTCAATATTATATACTTTGTCTTCAAGGCATGAAAATCTATCTCTAACATGTCCTATTCTATTGGTCATGCTTTTCACTGAATTTTTAATTTGATTTATTGAGTCTTTCATTTCTAGCCTTTCTCTTGGGTTCTTTTTCAGAATCTATCTCTATTGGAATGATCTTTCACTTCCTATATTTTATCTCTAATTTCACTCCTTATATTGTCTTTTACCTCATAGATAAGTTTAATTATGAACTTTCTGAATTCTGACAATTCTTCCACTGTGGTGTTGATAGAGTCAGTTGTTGAAGCATTATGTGCTGTTTGGGATGGCTTGTTCCCTGCCTTTTCATATTGTTTGGATGTGTAATTATATATTGGGATGGTTATTGCTTTTTCTTAAAGCAAGGAACTACTTCATGAGATTCTTTCTCTTCAGAGCCCTGGGTTGGGTGATTATTCAGGTATAGATACTTTAACTCAATGTGGGGCCTCTGCTGATCCCAGTATCAGCACCACTTTGAGAGGACTCACTGAACCCTATTAACTACAAACACTTCAGAGCCAAGTCACATAAAATCAACCTTATGAAAAGCAAAAGTTATTGATATTATTTTCCATAATTCCTTTAATACAGGTATAAAGTTGTAGTCAAATTCTCTCAGATCAGTTGTTCTTTTGCTTCCTCCTTTCTATGTTGTGGGGAAATTAGGAATTGCTACCTAGCTCCATTCTGCCATCTTCAGGACTCTTCCCATATTTTCTTTATCCATTAATCTGTTGACAAGCATGTGGGCTGACTCCATGTCTTAGCTATTGTGTAAAATTCTACAATAAACATGGGTATGCAAGTGTTTTTTTTTTTTGTATGATGACTTTAAACCACTTTTAAAAATATTTACATATATCTCAAAGGAGCATTGAAATAATTCACAATTTAATGTGGGCTAAAGTATATGCTCTAAGAAATTAGAGTCTTCTTCCCTTTAGGAGCCACGAAAATTTTTATTTTTTTTTTCCTTTTTTGGATTTGTATTTACCTTTATATCTCTGTAGAAAATCTATCCTTGGCAAATGGAGAAAAGCAGGTAGCAACACCAATACACCCACTCATCTCCAGCTCTCACTCCATAATGCAAAGTTTCTGACAAGGGAGCAGGGGTCAAACCAAGAAGTATTACACCTTCCTGGCCTTGCCTAAGAGAATTGACAATATTTGGATAAGAGAATGGCAGAATTTAAGGCCTAGGTCACTTTTTAAAACAATAGAACAATCAGTTAATAATCAGAGTAGGTCAGCCTGAAATCTAAAATGAAGTTCAGTGAAAGATAATTGAAGAAGGCCATGTGAAAACCCTACAGGACAGAGCACCTGTTCAAGTTAGCACTTTTTCAGGAATAAATAGTGTGAGAACTTCTGAGCTAAGAACTACCATCCCCTGGCTGGCTTAATTTATAAACTTTGAAGGCCATCTCTAAATCACACACTTATGTAACACAAAGGCAGAAATCCTTGGTGGCTCAGGAATCTTAAGCATAATCTCTGACCAATCAGTGACTGATCATAAGCTACTCTGACCCAAGGACAACCAGGGTTAGCAAAGGTTAAATATGAAAACAAAAAAGAGTTCTGGTGTCAGGCTGGTGCTTTCTGGGGGGCGGGGAGTTAGGTTGGCTGTGCCGTGAGGCCTGGGACGCCTTGGCAGGCAGCTGTGGATGGGTTCCCCACTAGCCCCAGTCTTGGTGCTATGCTCGGACTGTGGCTGTGTTACTGTGTTCTGATGCCGTCTTGTACTAATCTGGCTACTGGAACCCCCAGGAATAAAGTAAAATACTCAAGGCTTTCCTACACAGATTATAGCTACGTTGGTGTTCAGTTTAAGAAAAGCCCTCCTAAGATCCCTTATAAAGCCATTTGCCACTGTGATGTTTTTGATTGGCACCTTTCTCATTATCACAGGCTCCTTTCTGCTGTCAGGCTACATCAGCAAAGGAGGGGGGCAGGGAAAACGGCTGTTCCTGTCCTGATCCTTGGCATTCTGGTGTTCCTGTCAGGATTTTACCATCTGTGCATTACCTACTATGCATCTAAAGGCTACCAGGGTTATTCCTATGATGACATTCCAGACTTTGATGACTAACATTCATTTTGATAAGTCACAGTGGGACTGAACCCAGCTTTAAGATGTTCACATTGAACAGAAACTATTGACTAAGGGTTGAAGAATTATGCAGTTTGCAGATGTTGACAGAATAATGGCCAGAGTTCATGGGTCCATCTCAAAAATGTTCACCAAGGTTAATTATCTAATCAGGAAACACTCTGTTTTTCATCTGGCCCTGGCAAAACTCAACAAGTTTTTCCACATGAATATGTATCATGGAAGAATAACAATGCTTTCTGTCTGGAAAAGCAGGAGGTTATTCTATAGTGGAAAGTGTTACCGTTCCCTCCTTCTTTAGATGAGCATTTCTTTTAAATAGCCTTCATTGTCAATTTGTTATTACAGCAAATGAAAGAGAGTAGTATGTCTAATTTCTTAGTTAAAATGAGTAATATATTTTTAAAATATCAAAAGATCTTATTCCCTACACTTATCTCTACCTTCACATTCTGGTGGAAGACCTCCATAAAAATCACATATTAGTGTGGATCCATCTGTAATATTTTTTACTTTATTTCTTAGTGACAAGGGATCAGGAACTTTTTAAGCCACGGAGTATGTTTTTAAAGCATAAGCACTGTCTCTGATACCCAATCCTGGGCCAGCTCTGATCTTGTTTCCCAATAGGTTGGCTTGCATATAATTTGGGTCATTCTAGCCTTTGTGGATCAAGATGTTCTATATATCATGCCTTTAAAGACTTTTGACTATTCCCTAATGAAAAATGAAGATAAGTGGTTGCTATTTAGAGTGTGTAACCCTATTTCTAGCACCTGGTACTATAGTGTCCTCTGCTGAAGATCTCAAGACTTGGCTTGTATCCCTGGAAGACCACATCCTTAGGTTGATTCTGTTTCTTCACTTGAAAAAAAATGACTTATATTCAAAATAATTTAAAATGTCAGAATCCAAAAAAAGGAGAAACAAAAACATACAACAATAACAAAACAGAATCCTTTCTTTTGGCCTTGTTGCACCCCTAATAGCAAGATGGGTCATTAGGAGCTCTACTGGAGCCACCAGCAAAATATGACTAGGGTTCTTGCTCTTGCAGCATCTGCTCAAACCAGAATGGTTTCATTCAGAAGTATGGCCTCAGCATGTGCCACTACTGTTTCTGTCAGTACACAAAGGATATAGGATTCATTGAGTCAGATTAAATGATCTTCCTTGAGTGAACTTTTCAAGACATCCATGCACTGCAAGAAACCACGTTAGCTAATTAGTGTGTAAAAGTCATTCAAAAAATCAAGTAAAACAATCTGAGGAAAGGATATCAGCACTTCAATATTCAAAAGAAATGGACTTTTCAGAATTAGTCTAGCCAAGTCACTATAAAAATAAACCACAATAACCCTCCCCAGAAAACGAATAGTACCAAGAGATGTTGCAATATATTAACTAAAATGTCCAATTTTTCAATAAGGAAATTTTTAACAGACAGTGAAACAGGAAAGTGTGACTCATACACAGGAAAGAACAGGTACTAGAAGTTATCTCTGAGAGGGGCAAAGGTTGTAAAATATCTATTATGAGTATGTTCATAGAACTAAAGGAAGCTATGTTTAAAGAATTATAGGAAGGTAAGATAACAATGACTCATCATGGAAAATACAATTCAAAAAATAGAAAATTTTCAAAAAACAACAAAAAATCTGGATCCAAAATATAATTTAATAAAAAAAATCACAGGAGGTGGCAGAAAAAGAATCAGTAAACTTAAATAGCTCACCAAATATGTGTAAGTCCTAAACCTTGTAACCTATGAATTCAGAGGCTGAGGTGATGGCTTTGAAGAAGGGAGAAGGGCTCATGGGACAAAGAATTCAGGTAACCTCTAGAAGCTGGAAAAGGCAAGGAAAGAAGTTTTCCTTTATTTTTCTTCTTTATAGCCTCCAAAGGGAGTATTAGCCTGGCTGACATCTTGATTTTCGCATAAGATGGGTGACCTTCTGACTTCCAGAAATGTAAAACACACACACACACACACACACGATATATATGACAAATTTTCTTTTTAATTACTTTGTCTGTGAGAGGGGCAAAGGTTGCTTTGTCTGTGAGACAAAGCAATGAAAAAGAAAACTGCCCCAAAATATTGGGAGAATAATTAAAGGATTTAAAAAGTATATTGGAAAATATCTACTTAATACAAAGACAGAAAAAATGGAACATAAACAAAAA
The DNA here is from genome assembly GCF_001458135.2 of Marmota marmota marmota. NCBI lineage: Eukaryota > Metazoa > Chordata > Mammalia > Rodentia > Sciuridae > Marmota > Marmota marmota. The sequence continues at coordinate 333,978 of NW_026000257.1, read as the reverse complement.
TTATAATGAAGTCAATAGAAACCAAAAGCACAATTACAAGCATAAATCAAGATATATCAATAATAGCATTTGATATGAGTGGATTAAAGTATTCATTCAAAAAGGCAGTGATTCTGTGGATAGAAAAACAAGATCTAATCCTAATTATACTGTCTGCAAAAGACATATTTAATATTTGAAGACACAAATAGATTGAAAGTAAAAGGAGGGAATAAGACATGTTATGCAATAGCACCTGTAAGAGAGCTGGAAGCGCTATATTAATATCAGAAAAAAATACATTTCAGGTCAAAAAAGATTGCTAAAAGGATATTGTATAATGATAAAATGTCAATGCTTCCAAAAGATATAACAATTATATAGCATATTCATATAAGAACAAAGTCCCAAAATACATGGAGAGAAAAAAAGGCATAATAGAATAATTCAATAATTATAGTCAAGAATTAAATTTTCTTTTGTACCAGGGATTGAACTCAGAGGCACTTGACCACTGAGCCACATCCTCGTCCTATTTTGTATTTTTTTTATTTAGAGTCAGGGTCTCACTGAGTTGCTTAGAACCTCATTGTTGCTGAGGCTGGCTTTGAACTCACAATCCTCCAGCCTCAGCCTTCCCAGCCACTGGGATTATAGGCATGCGCCACCACACTGGCTGATATCAAATTTTTAATAGTGGATAAAGTATCTAGGCAAAAGATCAACAAAAGTACAGAAAACTTGAATAACAATATACACCAATTATAGTTAATGAAAATCTATAGAATACCTTCCCCTACAGTAGCTGAATACATATTCTTATCAAGTATACATGAAACATTCTCTAGGATAGTCCCATAGGCAAGGCCATAAAATAACCCATAATCAAGTTAAAATTATAGATATTACACAAACATATCCTCTGACCATAATAGAATGTGATTAGAAACCAACAGCAGAAGTGAATTTTATAAATTAAAAATGTATGGAAATTAAGCAATGCAATTTGAACCAATCAATAGATTTTAGAAGAAATCACAAAGGAAATCAGCATATATGAGTGAAAATAATATGTCAAACTTATGAGATGTACCTTAAGCAGTGTTAGAAGGAAATTATTTGCTGCAAAAGGCTACAAAAGTTCTCAGATCAATAATGGGAACTTTCATCTTAATAAACTAGAAAAAGAGAGAAAAAAACAAAATGAGACTGAAAGAAATAATTGAGATTATAGTGCAAATAAACTAAATAGAAAATATAAAATAATAGAGAAAATTAGAAAACCAAGTTGTTTCTTAACAATGATTATCAAATTGGCAAATTTTTAATTAGATGGAACAAGAAAAGGGAGACAAGACATAAATTAACAAGACTGAAAATGGAACAGATAGTAATTCTAGCAAATTTATAGAAAGTGAAAGTATCATTAGGAAATTTATGAGCAATTGTAATCAACAAATTGCATAACAGATTATATCAACAAATTCCTACAAAAAGTGAATTGCCAATATGGGTGTAAGAAAATAGAAAGTGAATAAATAAATAAGAGACTGAATTAATAATTCAAAATTTCCCACAACAAAAAAATGCTCAGGTCCAGATGACATTACTGGTAAACCCTAATTAACATTTAAATATTAATTAATGTCCTTCACAAATTATCCCCAAAAATAAAATAATTAATAATTGAACAATGAGGAAAATATACTTCTTTTGGTGGAACAACTGCATTTCAAAAAATGATGTAGGGATAACTGGATGTAATCTGCAAAAGAATGGATATTTACCCATAATTCATAGCATTAGGATCATATTTATAAGAATTAAAAATATAAACTTTTGCTTTTCCAAGATAAACACTATTGATAAACACTTAGCCAAACTAACCAACAAAAAAGGCGATCCAAATCAACAAAATTAGAGATGAAAAAGGAGATACCACCATAGATAATTCTGAAATTCAGAATATCATTGGAAACTATTTTGAAAATTTATATTCCAATAAACTGGAAAATCTAGAAGACATTGAGAAATTTCTAGACACATGTGACCTGTCCAAATTGAACTAGGAAGATACAGGAAACCTAAACACACTAATATCAAGCAATGAGATTAAAGCAGCACAAGCCCAAACAAAGAAAAGCTTAGGACCAGATAGATTTCCATGAGAGAACTAACACCAGTCTTCCTCAAATTATTTTATGAAATAGAAAAGAAGGGTACAATGCCAAATTCATTTTATGAAGCCAGTATAGCCCTGATACCAAAACCAGACAAAAACACATCAAGAAAAGAAAATTGCAGGCCAATATCCCTGATGAACATAGATGCAAAAATCCTTAATAAAATATTAGCAAACCACATTCAAAAATTTACAATAAGAAAATAATATACCATGATAAAGTGGGTTTCATCCCAGGGATGTAAGGTTGGTTCAACATGTGCAAATCAATAAATGTAATTCACCACTTCAATATAATTAAAGAACCACATGATCACTCAACAGATGCAGAAAAAGCCTTGAGAAAGTCAATCACATATTCATATTAAAAATGCTTAAGAAACTAGGGTAGAAGAAAATAATCTCAACATTATAAAGGCTATACGCAATAAAACTAAAGCCGACATCAGACTGAATGGAGAAAAACTGAAAATATTTCCTCTAAAATGAGGAATAGATAAGGATACTCACTCTCACTACTTCTATTTAGTATAGTTATTGAAATTCTAGTCAGAGAAATCAGGCAACAGAGGGAAATTAAATGGATACAAATAGAAAAAAAAGTTAAATTATCTCTACTTATTGATGACATGATCCTATATTTAGAAGACCCAAAGAAACTCCACCAGAAGACTTCTAGAGCTGATAAACAAATTCAACAAAACAGCAGGATACAAGATCAGCACTCATAAATCAAAAGCTTTCCAATACTCTAATTATGAATCTGCCAAGCAAGAAAAAAAATCTAACCAAAAAGGTGAAAGACCACTATGATGAAAACTATGGGACACTGAACAAAGAAATCTAAGAAGACCTTAGAAGATGGAAAGACCTCCCATGTTTTTGGATAGACAGAATTATGGCCACACTACCAAAAGCATTATACAGATTCAATGAAATCCCCTTCATTATACCAATGAATTTCTTCATAAGCCTAGAGAGAGAGAGAGGTTCTAAAATTCATTTGAAAAAATAAAACACCCAGAATAGTCAAAACAATCCTGAGTAAAAAAAAAAAATGATGCTGAAGGAATCAAAATACTGGACCTAAAATTACACTACAGAACTATAGTAACAAAAACAGCAGGACGCTGGCATCAAAACAGATATGAAGACCAATGAAATTTAAGACTCAGAGACAAATTCACATAGATACAATCATCTGATTCTCAAAAAAAGGTGTCAAAAATATGTTGGAGAAAAGATAGCTTTTTAAAAAATGATGCTGGGAAAACAGGGAATCTATATGTAGAAGAATGAAAACAGATCCCTATCTCTCACCCTGAACAAAAGTCAACTCAAGGGGATTAAAGACCTAGGGATGAGACCAGACACTTTGCAATTGGTTGGAAACAAGCAAAAACAAACAAACAAAAAAGTAGGGTTGACACTCCAATGCAATGGCATAGGTCCCAACTTCTTATTTCCCCTCCCTCCC
>NW_026000257.1:325082-330316 GCF_001458135.2 Marmota marmota marmota | reverse complement strand
TCCTTCCTTCCTTCCTTCCTTCCTTCCTTCCTTCCTTCCTTCCCAGGGGTTGAATCCAGTGATGCTTAAATGCTGAACCACATTCCTAGTCTTTTTCATTTTGAGGCAGAGTCTCTTAAGTTGTCACTAACTTGCTGAGGCTGGCCTTGAGTTTGTGATCCTCCTGCCTCAGCCTCCCACGTCACTGAGATTTCAGGTGTGTACCACCACACTAAGTATAACTTCTTAGCAAGACCAAACTTCTTAACAAGAGCCCTAACACTTAAGAAATAAAACCAATGATCAATTAATGGGATATCATCAAATTATGAAGGTTTTGCAGGGTAAGCTAAACAAGAGAATGAAGAAAGAATCTACAGAACAGGAGAGAATCTTTGCCAGCTATTCCTCTGCCAGGGAATTAATACCCAGAATACATAAAGAACTAAAAAGTTTAACACAAAAAAACTAATATTCCAATCAATAGGCAAAAGAATTAAACAGGAATTTCTTTAAAATGAAATAAAAATGACCAACAAATACATGAAAAAATGTTCAACATTCCTAGCAACCAAGGAAATGCAAATCAAAACTATATTGAGGAGCTGTGGTTGTGGCTTCATGGCAAAGCACTTGCCTCACTAACGTGAAGCACTGGGTTTGATACTCAGCACCTCATAAAAATACATAAACAAAATAAAGTTATTAAAAACTATATTGAGGGCTAGGGTTGTGGCTCAATGGTAGAGTGCTTGCCTAGCATGCACTGGGGTTTACCCTCAGTACCACATAAAAATAAATAAATAAAATAAAGTTATTGTGTCCATTTACAACTAAAAATATTTGTAAAAACTATATTGAAATTTCATCTCACTCCAGTTAGAATGGCAATCTTCAAGAACACAAATAATAATAAATGCTGGTAAAGACATGGGGAAAATGATATACTCATATGTATGTTGTTGGTAGGTCTGCAAATTAGTGCAGTGCACTTTGGAAAGCAGTATGGAAATTCCTCAAAAGACTAGAAATACAACCACCATATGACCAAGCTATTTATCCAACTCCTTGATATTTTTCAAAAAGAACTAAAGTTGGCATACTATAGTGATAGAGCCACATCCATGCTTATAATAGCACAATTCACAGTAGCCTAATTATGTAACTAGCTCACCAGATAGAATTCTGTCAGTCTGTCAGTAGATGAATGGATCAAGAAAATATGATATATATCATATTTCATATATGTTTCATAGAATCATTTTTTCTATATATATATATTTCATAGAATCATTTTCTCTCTCTCTCTCTCTCTCTCTCTCTCTATATATATATATATATTTTTTTTTTTTTTCAAAGCCAAATGTGGTGGCACATGTTTCCCATTCCAGCTATTCTGGAGTCTAAAAGTCACTTAAGCCCAAGAGTTCAAGACCAATCAGGGCAACCAGAAAAACCCAGCCTGAAAAAATAAACAAATGGCCAACAACTATTTGAAACCATGCTGTACATCATTAAGTGTAAGGGAAGTATAAATTGAACCAACATGAAGAGGCAACCTCATAAACAACAGAATTGTTTGAAAATAATTTAAAATACAGACAATTAAGTGTGTTGGTGAGAATTTGGAGAAATAAGAACATTGCTGGTAAGAATGTGAAATGGTGAGGCCTCTTTGGAAAACTGATAGTTCCTCCAAATATTAAATTAGAGTTACCATGTAACCCAGCAACTCCACTCCTAGGTATCTATCCAAGAGTAATGAAATACTATCTTAGAACATAAAGATTTGTATATAAATGTTCATAGAAGCATGATTCATAATGGGCAAACATTCAACCCACTTAAATGTTCATTAATGGTGAGTGGATAAACACAATGTACTATATTCTTATAACAGATTTTTATTCATCAATAAAAAACATTGAATCACTGATATTTTCTGAGACAAAGATGAACATTTCACTTATGAAAAGATAAAAGCCAGTTATCAAAGACCACATATTGCATTATTCAATTTATATGAAATGCTTATAATATGCAAATCTAGAGAGACAGAAAGTATATTAGTGGTCCTCTAGGTCTAGAATAAGGAAATTAGAAAGTGATTATTAAGAGGTATAAGTTTCCTTTTGGGGGAAATAAGAATGTTCTAAAACTGTATTATGGTTATGGTAACACAACCCTGTTAATCACACTAAAACCCACTATTCACTTTAACTGGGTAAATTTATGGTATGTAAATTATATTTCAATAAAGCTACTGAAAATAGCAGAGTACATTTTATTCAAGTTGACCTAATGATAATTTTTTTTCACATCTATACTACATTTTCAAAAAAGAGTAAAAGATGACATTGGTACAATACTATTCACTAAATTCTGGAACTTACTAAGATTGCACTAGTTTTTCAGGTATCCTTTTTGGTATACAGTATTATAAATTTTTATCACATGTATTTATTTGTGTAACCACCACTAAAATTAGGATATAAAATTATTCCATCATCATGGAAAAACTCCTCTGTGCTACTCGTTAAGAGTAAGGCCCTCCCCCTGCCAGCCCTAAACCCTGAAAACCACTTATCTATATTTATCATAAATTTATTATTAGGAATATATCATAAATGAAGTCATGCAGCATGTAATCTTATGAGATTGACTTTATCACTCAGCATATCTTTGAAATTCATTCAAATGTGCTATATGTATCAATAGTTCATTTTAAATGGTTAAGTAGTATTTTATTATTTGAATTACCACAGATTACTTATCGATTCACCCACTCAAGGACATTTGTTTCCTCTTTGGGGCTAATAAAAATAAACTGATATAAACATTCATATATGGGTTTTTATGTGGATATGCATTTTTGTTTTCCTTGGATAAATATCAAGAAGAATGATTGCTAGATTGTATGATAAGTTTATGTTAAATTTTATGAGAACCTCTCAAACTTTATAAGAAACTGCAGAGTGACTGTACTATTCTATATTTTAATGGAAATATATGAGATCCAGTTGCTCATTATTCTCAGAAGTGTTTAATATTTTGTGTGATATACATACATACACATATATATACATACTCCATTCTGATGTGTGTGCAGGGTTATGTCACTGTGACTTCAGTTTGTTTGCCTAATAGTTTTTGCAGTGCTAGGGACCAAACCCAGGGCCTTGTGCATGCTAGACAAGCACTCTACCACTGGACTACATCCACATCTCTTTCCATGCTTTTTGTATTCTTCTTCTGTATGTGCTGTTTTTTTAATTTTCTTCCTCCCACCCCCACCAATACTGGAGATTAAACCCAGGGTGCTCTACTACTGAGCTACATCCCCAGATTTTTTTTTTTTAATTTTGAGACAGGGTCCCATTAAGTTGCCAAGGCTAGCCTCGAACTTGTGATCCTCCTGCCTCAGTCTCCTGAAGTTGCTAGGATTATAGGCACTCACCACCATGCCTGACTGGTATATACTCTTTGATAAAGTGTCTATTCTTCTTTTTTATTATTTTCCAATGATATCACATTTAAAAAAAATTTTTGAGCTTACAAGATTACTTATATATTCCGGATATGAGTCCCTTGTCAGATGTATGTTTACAAATATTTTCTCCCAGTCTAAAGCTTGTATTTTCATCCTATTAATAATGTTTTTTTGGGGGAACTTTTTATTTTTAATTTTGATGAAGTGATTTTTTTTCTGTGCTAGATCATACATTTGATGTCACATCTAATATCTTTTCATCAAACCTAGTTTATGAATATTTTCTAATATTCTTAATTAACTCTAAAAGTTTTATAACCTTACAATTACATCTATGGTCCATTTTGAGTTAAATTTTTGGCCTATGGAAGTGCAATTGTTCTAAGATCAGTTAGTGAAAATACTTTTCATCCTCTATTGAATGACTTTTGTAACTCCTTCAATAATTATCTAGCTGTATTTATGGGAGTTTATTTCTGTATTTTTGGGGGAGGTACTGGGGATTGAACTCAGAGGCACTCAACCACTGAGCCACACCCCCAGCCCTATTTTGTATTTTATTTAGAAACAGGGTCTCACTGAGTTGCTTAGCACCTCACTTTTGCTAAGGCTAGCTTTGAACTCTTGATCCTCCTGCCTCAGTCTCCCGAGCTACTGGAATTATAGGCATGTACCACTGCACCTGGCTCCTAATTTATTTTGAATCATGTTTATAAGTGAGTTTTGGGTGGTGCTGGGTCTAGAAATAAAGACCTTGTTCTTTACCACTGAACTATACCCTTGTCCTTGTCTTTAAATTTTTGACTTCCACGTGTTTCTTTCCTCAAAGTAGGATAGTCTGCTTTTTAAAAGTTCATTGACAGCACTTTAGCATTTTTCTCTTGATCTTATAACCTGGGACATTGCTAAATTCACCAGCAATTTTTGAAAGAAAGAATCTTTGGGATTATGACTCCATCAAATAGATTAATCCACAGATGAGGTCAGAGCCCTGATCATCTAATATTTTGACCTCTGAACACTACTACATTGCCTGACACATGAAATTTCAGATTTAAACCATAAAGATATTAAGTATGAGATTACCTATGGATTTTTTGGTATATGGTCTTTGTCAGGTTGAGGAAATTATCTTCTATTTATTCTTTACTGAGATTTTCCCTGATGAAAAAGGGATTATATTTTGTCAAAAATTTTATATCAATTTATTGGATCATGTTTCTTTACCTTTTTAATGATAGATTACATTGATTGGCTTTCTAATATTGGATTAGTCTTGCATAACCGAAATAAATTCTAGTTGGTTGCAGCACATTATTATTTCATTTACTGATGGATTCTATTTGTTAACAGTTTTGCTGAGGAAATTTGCATCTATGTTCATTAAGAAAAATAGCCTATATTTTTCTTACTTTGTAATGTTTTTTTCTAATTTCTTATCAAGGTTATCTTTTTTTTTATTGGTTGTTCAAAACATTACAAAGCTCTTGACATATCATATTTCATACATTTGATTCAGGTGGGTTTTGAACTCCCAATTTTACCCCAAATACAGATTGCAGAATCGCATCGGTTACACATCTACATTTTTACATAATGCCCTATTAGTAACTGTTGTATTCTGCTACCTTTCCTATCCTCTACTATCTCCCCTCCCCTCCCCTCCCATCTTCTCTCTCTACCCCATCTACTGTAATTCATTTCTCTCCTTGTTTATTTTCCCATTCCCCTCACAACCTCTTATATGTAATTTTGTATAACAATG
>NW_026000257.1:291679-321523 GCF_001458135.2 Marmota marmota marmota | reverse complement strand
GTGCCCAGCCCCCAGGGCCCAAGCGGCTGCCGCCGCGGCTCTCCAGCTCCCTCCTCTGAAGCACAGGTCCCCTCGCAGGGGCATGCAGAACGACCCCAGAGCAGGCTCTGCCCGAGGGTGCAGCGGCGAACAGGCGACCCAGGCGCTCAAGGCTGCGGTCCAGCCTTTGGAGGACAGGGCTCGGCACGCAGCCCAGCTCCAACCTCTAGGTGCGGCTGCCGGACAATGTAGCCATAGCCATCAAGACAGCCGGCAGAAAGCAAATGGCGGCTCCCGCGGAGTGGATTTTCGGCACAGAAACCGCAGCCCAGCCAAAGATCCCAATCCACAAACTCTCCCTCCAAGCCTGGTTGTCAGCTTCTGGTGCTCATCTCAGTGACGGGCAGCACACACCCAGAGGTGCCCAAGCTGGAAATCTCTTGTCCTCAAGGTTATCTTATGCTGTTAAAATGATGTTGAAAATGTTCAATCTGCTTTTATTTTCTTGAATTTCTTTTGCAGAAATGATATCTGTCAGGGAAACCATCTCTATTTAGAAATTTATTTTCAAAAGGAGTTTAAATGACAAATTCAATACCATTATTAGTCACAGGACTGTCAAGATAGCTACTTGATGTTATATTCCAATTGAGTACAGTTTGCTTTTTTTGATATTCGGCTGTTACAGGTTTCTTAAACCATAAGGACACCTGAACCACTTACTTAAAAGACTGTGGATTGGAAGTACCATATGATCCAGATAATCCTCAGTATAATCCAGAAAAGTTATAGTCAGCATACTATACAGACATGTTTGTAGCAGTGCAATTCATTATAGCCAATTATGGAACCAGCCTAGGTATCCAATGACAGAAGAAAAAATAAAGTGTGTTATATATGCACAATTTTTATTCAACTATCAAGAAGAAAGAAATTATGTCCTTTGCAGGAATATCAATGGAACTGGAGAGTATCATGCTAAGAGACATAAGTCAGACTCAGCAAGTTAACAGTCATAAGTTTTATCTCATATTTGGAAGGTAGACAGAAAAAGATAAAAAATAATCTCATGAAAATAGATGGTTGGGGAAGTGGACTGGGGGAGGGATTATCTGTGGGAAAGGGAAAATACTGGGGAATGTGATTGATCAAATTGTGCTATGTCATGGACAAATATGTCAAAATGAATCCCAGTGTTATGTATAATTATAATGCACCAATGAAAAATTTTAAAAACTGTGGCATACACCTGCAATCCCAGTAACTCAGGAGGTTGAGGCAGGAGGATTGTAAATTCAGTCCAGCCTGGGTAACTCTGACTATGTCTCAAAATAAAATAAAAAAAAAGGACTGGGGATTAGCTCAGTGGTAGAGAACCCCTGGGTTTAATCCCTAGTACTATGTACAAATAAACAAAAATTGTGGATATATATGTTGTTTTACACAACAATTTTTTGGGGGTGTCAAATTAAGGATCCTATGTTAGGATTGGCACTTACTTGAAATAAGGAATCCCATCTAATAATACAAAGATCTCCCTTCTAGAACTCTATCTTCCCTAAGCCAGATCTGAATATAAGGTAAAAGGAAAAAACATTTTCTTTTTTGGTACCAGGGACTGAACCCAAAGGCACTTAACCACTAATCCCCATTCCCAGCCCTTTTTATTTTATTTTATTTTTTATTTAGAGACAAGGTCTCATTAAGTTATTTAGAGCCTTGCTAAAGTACTGAGGCTGGCTTTGAACTTGCAATCCTCCTTTCTCAACCCCAAGCTGCTGGGATTATGGGCATGTGCTATCATGCCTAGTAGGAAAGCCACTTTTTGAAGATTATATTGGAATCAAAAGATTATTCATATTTTATAGATTGACCTAGATAACATAATATCTCCTAAATATTGTTGAAATACCTTTTGTGTCACCCAACTATCTTTTTGGATCATTGTAATGTGTTAAGATTTTTTTTTTCTGTTTAAAATCTAGAATCCTCTCCTGGAACTTCTTAGTTTCCCAAAAAGTTTGAGGAAGAGCCTAATGTGTGAAGAGACTATGGTCAGGGGCTGGGGTTGTAGCTCAGTGGTAGAGTGCTTGCCTAACACGTGCAAGTTACTGGGTTTGATCCTCAGCACCAAATAAATAAATAAATAGAATAAAAGTATTATGTTCATTTACAACTAAAAAAAGAGAGAGTATGGTCATCAATATCATTCTACATATAGTTCTTAAATTGAATAAAATATTCTACAGGCCAAAAATAAATATAAACCAGATATTCAATGTGACTTACACATTATTATTTCACAAATTAAGATTTTACAAAGAATTAAATACTGGCAAAATGAAATACTATAACTATACTGTTCCCATTTTAAAAATAAGAAATTGACATACATAAGTATGGCTAACTAAAGTATACAATATACTTATCAAAAATTAAATTGATGCTGTCAAGAAATAAGTAAAGGAGAGAAGGCATAAATTTTTAAGGCAGTTATGTACTTTCATATTCTATGTTATTCAGAATGACCAAATATTATTCAAGTTATGTCTTTCTTTGTACAAAACGGTATGTCCTTCTTTTCCTCACAATAGTATATTTTACTTTGTAAAATATCCCTTACAAAATAGAATAAACAATGAGTGAATTTTTTTTTACTTTTAAAGTTACATTTCATCTTTTGATAGTGTCTATGTAACTCCTTGTGAAAGATAAGTAGCATACTTATGCTTTATTTTTATTGATTTTTAAAAATATGTTTTAGTTGTAGATGGACACAAGACCTTTGTTTTATTATTTTATTTTTATGTTATGCTGAGGATTGAACCCAGTGCCTCACATGTGGTAGGTAGGTGCTCTCCCATTGAGCTACAACTCCAGCCCCCTATACTTCATTTTTTCCTCCCTTCTTGCCAAGTTATGATTTTTTGGTATATTATTATAATTTATTTTATTGGTATATAACACATCTGCATACATTTTAGCATTTGTCTTAGTCCATTCAGGGTCCTATAATAAAATATTTTACAATAGGTAGATTATAAACAACAACTTTGATATTATTTCTCAAAGTTCTGGAGGCTGGAAAATTCATACAAGGTGCTGGCAGATTCAGTATCTCTTTCTGGTTATCAGTGACCTCTTTCTGGTTCACAGACACGACTTTCTTGCTATGTCCAATATGGCAGAAGAGGCAAGGCAGCCCTCTGAGGCCTCTTTTATAGGGTGCTAATACCATTCATGAGGTGGGAGGGATTAACAGTGGGAAAGGTAAAGTACGGGGGAATGCAATTGATTGAATTATGCTATGTACATGTACACATATGTCAAAATGAATCCTAATATTATGTATAATTATAATGCACCAATGAAAAAATTTTTAAAAATATGGCATATGCCTGCAATCCTAGTAACTCCTCCTCAAGGCCACACTTCCTAATACTATCACACTGGTGGATAGGTGGTCAACATATAAATTTGGGGGGCACAAATATTCAGACCATAGCATTGTGTCTGGAGCTTCCCAAAACTCATGCCTCTTGCATATAATACACATTCATTATTTCCTAGGATCCCTGCAAATCTTAACTCATTCCAGCATCAACTAAAAAGCCACACATTTCATCTAAATACCATCTTGATCAGATATGCATGAGATTCCATTCAAAGTACAGTTAATTCTGAGACAAACTGTTTTCCAGCTGTGCACCTGTGAAATCAAGCAAACTATGTAGGACTGTCAATTAGTACAACTACTATGGAAATCAGCATGGAGGTTCTTCAACAAACTAGGCTTGGAACCACCATATGATACAGCTATACCATTCCTTGGTATTTACCCTGAATAATTAATGGCATCTTACTACGCTGATACATATATACCCATGTTTGTAGCAGCACAATTCATAAGAGCCAAACTATAGAACCAGCCTCAATGTCTATCAATGGAATAATGGATAAAGTAAATGTGGTATATATACACAATGGAATTTTATTCATTCATAAAGAAAAATGAAAACGGCATCTACAGAAGAAGGAATGGAACTAGAGACCAACATGTTAAGTGAAATAAGTCAAACTCAGAATATTATATGTTATATGTCATGTTTTCTCTCATGTGGAAGCTAGAGAGAAAAAGGAAAAGAAAGGTGAGGGAAGGTAGATCTCCTAAAAATCAAAGGGATATCAGTAGAGGAAAGGGACCAAGAGGTGGGAGGTGGGGAAGGAGGGGAGAAGTGCTAAGGAGTAATGTTGGCCAAATTATATTATCAAATTGTGTGCATGTACAAATATGTAATGAGAAATCCCATTGATATCTACAACTATAATGAACCAACACAACATGTGGAAAAAAATATGTGCTTCCAAAATACAATGGTGGGAGAGGCAAAGGATAGACATTTTTCCCTTTTGAAATGGGAAAGAAGAAATTGGTAACAGGTCACAAAGAAGTCCAAAATTTGAATGCTTACAAATAATTGTTTTATTTGAGAGTCTATCTTCCAGACTCACTGGATTGGAAGTCTCACCTTCCCACGTTTGCTGGCAGGAGTTGGGCCATTAAGGTTCAGGTCAGCCCTACCCCAGGAGGTTGAGCAGCTCCATCCCCATGATTTGGAGTTGGGTGCCTATGGCTCTCCATAATCACATTTTGGTAGCACTACTGATCTGGGGTCATAAAAGTGACCCTATCCCCAGAATTCCACTAGGCACTGTCCTGGTGTGCATTTTCTGCACTGGCCCTGGCCTCATAGTAGCCCTCTGCCTGGGTTGCATGCTCTGGGTTCCAGGTGGCTCCATCTGTTGGGAGCTATCTATGAGCTGTGTATGAACTGAGTAACATTCAAGCCATCAGGCAGTGAAGCTGCTCCTTTGCGAACTCCTGGGTGGAATCCACCGATTTGAGAATGCCCAAACCTAGCTCACAGCTCCAAGTTTAAACATAGCCTCCCAGAGGTGGGCGTAGCCTGAAAAAATGCCAACTAACCTGTTTACTACAAGACCTCTGACACACTGGGAAGCCAGCACGGAAACAAGACTCCTCCGACACTGAAATCTTATACCATTGATCCCCTTTGATCTGTAACTGCTATAATATCAAGCAAGCAAGGGCTTTTTCTTAGAAGCCAAACCCCTCTGGTCGGCTCCACCCCTGCTTTAAAAATATTCTTGCCTTTTGACTTTATTTTCTGATATAGTACTTTCATAGCTTTTATTTCACAGCCAGCCCAATCCCACAATGTGTACCCATTCCCTTGCCCACGTTAGATGTATGTGAGATATCCAACCTTTGAAATCTAGGTAGAGGTAGTCATGCCTCCATAGTTCATGTACTCTGAGTACCAGTAGAGATGATTCCATGGGGTAATACCAGGATTTACTGCCTGTGCTCTCTGCAGGGGTGGCCACTGTAGACAATAATGTACTTGGACCCACAGGAGCAATACCTGGGATGGGCAAGGAGCACTGAGCCAGAAATCAAAGAGCATAGCCTTGAGGTTCTACTAAGCAAACCCTGAGAACCCATGTGTGCCTTTGGCTCTTTTGAAATCATTCTGCCTGCAAGGCACTTGCACTCTGGGCTTAACATAATAATATATATAATATATTCATCATTTCCACCTGAGATTTCATAAGAATGGATGTTATCGTCTATATTTCTACCAAAATTCTGCTCAAGAGGACTCAGATATTCTCTAAGAAGACAGAAGTTTTCTCTACAGCTCTCCTCCATTCATGACAATGTAGGCTTTTTCTAACATCCACCTCAAATACTATTTCCAGTCTCTACCCATTACCCAATTCTAGAGCTGCTTCCACATGTTAATATTTGACAGAGCAGCACCTCTGCTTCCTGGTACCAATTTTGGTCTCAATCCATTGGTCTGCTATAATGAAATGCCACTAAGTAGCCTATAAACAACAGAAATTTCTCTTTTTATTTGTTCTAATTAGTTATACATGACAATAGAATGCATTTTTACACATTATACATAAATGGAGTATAACTTCTCATTATTCTGGTTATACATGACATAGGATTACACAGGTCATATAATCATATATGCACATAGGGTAATAATGCCTCAGAACCCCTTCCCTCTCTTCATTCCCCTCTAATCCAAAGTACTTCTATTCTTCCTTAGTGTTCCCCTATTGTGAATTACTATTCATATATCAGAAAAAACATTGGGCCTTTGGTTCTTTGGGATTGGCTTATTTTGCTTAGCATGATATTCTCCAGCTCCATGCATTTACTGGCAAATGCCATAATCAGAAATTGATTTCTCATAGTTCTGGAACCTGGGCAATTGTTCAAGATGAAGTTGTTGGCAATTGAGGTGTCTGGTGAGAATTCACTTTCTGGTTCACAGCCTTTTCACTGTGTTCTCACATGGTGGAAGGGCAAGGTAGTTTTCTTTTGAAATTTTGAGAATCTTCCATACTGTTTTCCAAAATGGTGGTACATATTTACATTCCCACCAACAGTGTGTTAGAGTTCCCTTTTCCCCATAACTTTTCCAGGACTTATGTTCTGTTTTTTGATAATAGCCATTATAATAGGGGTGAGGTGATATCTTATTAAGGTTTTAATTTGCATTTCTCTGATAGCTAGTGATGTGGAACATTTTTCATATACCTACTGACAATTTGTCTTCTTTTGTGAAATGTCTATTCAGGTCCTTTGTTCATTTATAAATCATATTTTTGTATTCTTGCTATGGAGTTCGTCATATATTTTAGATACTAACCTCTTGTGAGATGTATGGCTGCAAATATTGCTCCCATTCTTTATGTTGTCTCTTCACTATGTTGATTGTTTCTTTGGTAGTGGAGAAGATTCTTAATTTTACATTATCCCATTTGTCTATTTTTGCTTTCACTGCCTGTGCTTTTAAAGTCACACCCCAAATTTAGGGTCCAGACAAATACTATTGAGCTTTCCCTCTTGTTTTCTTTTAGTATTTTTAAAGTTTCAGATCTTATGTTTTAGTTTTTAATCCATTTTTATTTGATTTTTTGTGTGTGGTGTGAAATAAGGACCCAATTTCACTCTCTGTATGTTGGTATTTTATTTATCCAATATCATTTATTGAAGAGACTATCCTTTCCCCATTGTTAGTTCTTGGTATCTTTGTTGCAAACTACCATTATTAATGCATGGGTTTATTTCTAGAATCTCTGTCATGTTTCATTCATCTATGTGTCTGCTTATGTGTCTGTACCATCCTATTTTAGCTGCTATAGCTTTGAGGTATATTTTTAAGTCAGACAGGGTGATGTCTCCAACTTTGTTATTTTTGCTCAATACTGCTTTGGTTATTTGGGTTCTTTTCTGAATTACTTTGGATACTATGGATATTTTAACAATATTAATTCTTCCAACCCATGTACATAGATAGATCTCCATTGATTTGGGTCTTCTTTAATTTTTTCCAACAGTGTTTTATAGTATCCATTGTACAGATTGTTTACCTCTTTGGCTAAAACTTTTCCTAAGTAATTTTTTGTAGTTAAATGGTTTTGTATTATTGATTTCTTTTTTGAATAGCCCAATGTTATTGGTATAGATTTTTGTATGTTGATTTTATTTTCTGTAATTTTACTGAATTTTTTTTATTCCAACAGTTTTTTGGTGGTTTTGGGATTTTGGATATTTAAGATAATGTCATGTACAAAAAGTGACAATCTAATATCTTCCTTTCCAACATGTATTTCTTTTATATATTTATTTTGCCTAATTGCTCTGCATATGACTTCCAGTACTGATTTTAAAGGTAAATCTTTCAACTTTTCACCACTGAGTATGCTGTTATGTCTGGATTTATCATATGAGGCATTTATTATGTTGAGGTACATTTGTTCCATACCTATGTATTAAGAGTTTTTTAAAATCCTGAAAGGATATTCAATTTTGTCAAATGTTTCTTCTGTCTATTGAGATGGTCATATAATTTGTGTTTTCATTGTGTTAATGTAGAGTATCATATTTCTATATTTGTGTATGTTGGACCATCCTTGTATCCTTGGGATAAATTCCACTTGAACACGGTGGATGATCAATTAAATGTGCATTTGAACTTGGTTTGCTAGTATTTTGTGGAGGAGTTTTGTTTTGAGAATTTGTTGAGGTCAGAAATAGGGAGTTACTAAACAATGGGAATGAAATTTCAGTAAAGCAAGATAAATAATCTCTAGATATGGGCAGTTCAACATAGTGCCTTATTCCAACAATAATTTATTAAACACTTGAAACCTGTTAGGATATGTTATATGTTCTTGGAACAATGAAGCAAAATAATTTAATAAAAGAATCCAATGACTTTTTACCATTTTCAAATAAAATCCAATATTTTGGGTACTGAAAAATGAGGAGGAAATGAAGACTTTCCCAGAGAAGCAAAATCTGAGATAGTTCATTACTACCAGACCTGCCCTATAATAAATCCTAAAAGGAGTCCTTCCAGTTACTTAAAATAAAGAATGTTAGATAGCAAAATGAAAGCATTTGAAAAATAAAGTTCTCTGATAGAGATAAATACAGAATATACACATGGAATCCTATACTATTACAACATTAGTACATAAACAACTTTAAATTCTGCTAGAATTCAAAAGAAAAACTTAGAAACCCCCCGAATCTATATTAGTAGAGATACACAAAATAAATATGCAGTACCTGACATCAATCACATAAATGGACAAGTACATTGATGTAAAGGAGTTTTTTTGCAAAAAAACTTAAGTTTTTCTCAGTTTAAAATGTATTATTACAAAAAGTTAAAAAATAGACTGTTATAACCTTAAAATATCTTATGTAATCCCTATGGTAACCACAAAGCAAGTACCCATAGAAGATACACAAAAGAAAATGTAAAGGTAAGATAGCAGGAAAGGAAAAGTGGGACAAAAAAGCTTTTGATAAGGATATATAGAAAATAATTAACAAGATGGCATCATAAAGTTCTTTCCTATCAGTAATTATTTTAAATGGCAATGCATTAAACTCTGTAATCAAAAGAAAAATCAGTAGAACAAAGTGAACAGAACTGGGAGTGAGATGGGGAGGGAAAGGGGAAGTCCTGGGGATTGAATTAGAGCAAATTATATTCCATAACTTTATACTTATGTGCAAATGAACCCTAATGTTATATATAACTAAAGAGAATCAATAAAAATATAATAGTGAATAAATATCAAGTATTTTTTCTGATTCAGTGGAATGAAAGTAGAGTACAACAACAGAAGAAAAAGCAGAAAACTCTCAAATATGTGAAAATTAAACATACTCTCCAACAACCATACTCTCCAACTTCTTTCTTCAAAGAAGAAATCAGAAAGAAAATTAGAAAATATCTTGAGAGTAATGAAAGCCCAATATATTAACCTTATAGAATGCAGTGAAAGCAGCACAAAAAGGAAACTTTTTGTAGTAAATGCTTATATTAAAAAGAAAATGGTTCTAGGATTGTGGCTCAGCAGTAGAGTGCTTGCCTAGCACATGTGAGGCACTGGGATTGATCCTCAGCACCACATAAAAATAAATAAATAAAATAAAGTCATTATGTCCATCTACAACTAAAGAAAAATATTTAAAAAAAGAAAACGATCTTATATCAACAATCTAACTCTACACTACAAGGAATTGGGGAAGAGAAAAACAAGCTAAATTCAAAGTTGGCAGGAGGAAGAGAATAATTAAGATTATAGTAAAATCACTGGATACCCCCCCCAAAAAATATTACAGCAATAATGTTAAACAACAAAACTATAGTGGGTTCTTTTAAAAAGAACAACAAATTTGAAAAACATCGAAATTTACAAAAGAAGATGAGAAGATTCAAATAACTAAAAGAAGTGAAAGGAGATATTACAACCGATGCTACAGAAACAAAAAGGCATATAAGAGACTACTATGGCTTTCTTGTTCTCGGTTGTTGGTAAAATTAATGTATTGAATGATATCTTAAAAGCTATGGATACCATGTGGATTACCATGAGAAAAAGGAAGAAAAGAGAAGCTTTTGAATGTTCAAAGAAAGCCAAAAAAAAAAAAAAATCCTGAAGGCTAAGCTCTACCATAAACAGTGCCATGCTGAGAAATTAGAAATGAGAAAGACTATCAAGATACACAAAAAGAGAAACACCAAATAAAAGATCAATGAAAGATTGTGCAGCAGCAGTAACTGTTTATCTGCTAGGCAGAAAGGGTGAGTCCCCAGCCAAAGAGCAATTCAACATGATTAAACAAAAACAACAAGGGAAGGTAGGCAAATTGGAAGTCACTCTGCCCAAAGTTCATGTGCAGGGAGAAAGAGAAGTATTAAAAGTGATTGAAGGGCCGGGGCTGTAGCTTAGTGGTAGAGTGCTTGCCTAGCATGTGTGAAGCACTGGATTTGATCCTCAGCAGCACCAAATAAAAACAAACAAATAAAATAAGAATATTATTTCCATCTACAACAATAACAATTTTTTTTTTTGGAGTTGCATTTTTCTTTTTTTTTTCTTTTTTTATTTTTTTAATTTTTTATTGTTGGCTGTTCAAAACATTACATAGTTCTTGATATATCATATTTCACACTTTGATTCAAGTGGGTTATGAGCTCCCATTTTTACCCCATATACAGATTGCAGAATCACATCAGTTACACATCCATTGATTTACATATTGCCATACTAGTGTCTGTTGTGTTCTGCTGCCTTTCCTATCCTCTACTATCCCCCCTCCCCTCCCCTCCCCTCCCTTCTTCTCTCTCTTTTAAAGTTATTCAAAAAAGGAAAGAGAAAAAGGAAGGCATGGAAGAGGATGGTTACTAAAGTCTACTTTGTTGGAGATGACTTTAGGAGAAAACCACCTAAATATGAAAGATTCATTAATCAGATGGGATTATGTTTCCAAAAGGGCCAGGGAACACATCCTGAACTGAAAGCCATATTTTGCCTGCAAGTACTTGGTGTGAAAAAGAATTTCTCATCCTCACTATACACAACTTTGGATATTATTATTAAACATATTGTCATTGAAATGAACATGAGTGAGTCCAGGCTTGTAACACAAGAAAGCAAAGTTATTTGGGGGAAATATGCCCCGGTTGCCAACAATCCTGAAACTAATGCATACATAAATATGGTCTTACTGGTTTGACAGCAGTTTCATATTCCTTATAATTATTGAAGATTACAACCAGTTAGGCAAACTACCATTACTGTGATGTTTCTGAACACTATCAAACAGCCTTAGATATCTGCAATCATCAAGAGAACTATTTATTAAATTGTAAAAAAAAAACATTAAAATGACCCAGTTTTACAAATAATTCTTTATTTGGGGATCTGCTGAGGGCTTAAATATTAATAAGATTGAATAGGGCTGGGGTTGTGGCTCTGTGGTAGAGCGCTCGTCTAGCACATTCGAGGCCCTGGGTTCAATCCTCAGTACCACATAAAAACAAATAAATAAAGGCATTGTGTCCAACTACAACTAAAAAACCCATAAATATTTTTTAAAAAGATTGAATAGCTGAAAAAGCAAACCTTCAAATATCAATATCTGGTTAAAGAGTGGATATTCAGCAAAAAAGAGACTGTTATGAACAATTATGCACAAATTGGATAATCTAGAAGATATGGATAAATTCCTAGGAACATACAACCTATTAAAACTGAATCATGAAGAGATCTATAACTAAGAAGGAGATTGAATCATTAATCAAAAACCTCCCGATAAAGAAAAGCCCAGGATCCAATGGTATCACAGCAACTTCTACCAAACATTTAAAGAATTAGCCCACGTCCTTGTTAAACTTTTCCAAAAAACTGAAAAGGGGGAAACATCTGCAAACTCTTTTTATGGTGTCAGCATTTGTGCTTAATTATACCTTTCTAGGGTTTGTCAGAGACATTACAAGAAAACCACAGATACAAATATTGATGCAAATGTTCTAAAAAAAAAAAAAAACAATAACCAACCAAACAAACAAAATAAACCCACTAGCAACAGAAATCGGCAACACACTAAAAGGATCATACACCATGACCAAGGAGAAATTATTCCTGAAATGCAATAATACCTCAACAAACTAAAATCAATCAATGTGTATTAACCAGATAAAGAACACACAAAAATGCATGATGTCTGAAGTGATGCAGAAAAAGCATTTGAACAAAACTCAATACCCTTTCATAAGAAGAACTTATTTGAAAAACTAAGACTAGGAGGAAATTAACTCAACACAATAAAGGCCACATATAAAAAGCCCACAGATAATATAATATTCCCTGGTGCAAAAAGGAAAACTTTTCCTCTAAGATCAGGAACAAGGCAAGGATACTCAATTTTATCCTTTGTATTCTTCAAAGTACTGAAAGTCCTAGACAGAATAATTGTGAAAAAATCATGTGAATTGAAAGGGAAAAAGTAAAATTATCTCTGTTCACAGATGACATACAAAAATCAATTGTATTTCTATATATTCCAGTGAATTATCTGAAAAGTAAATTAAGAAAAACCCATTTATAGTATCATCAAAGAGAATAAAACTTAGGAATAACCTTAATTAATGAGGCAAAACAGCTATACACTGAAAACAATAAAAATTGCTAAAAAATAAAGATGGTGGAATGAAATGGACATCATTATCCTAGGTACATGTATGACTGCATATATGGTGTGACACTACATTGTGTACAACCAGAATAATAAAAGGTTGTGTTGCAATTGTGTACAATGAATCAAAATGCATTCTGTTGTCATATATACCTAATTAAAATAAGTTAATTAATTTTAAAAATTGCTGAAAAATTATTAAAGAAAACACAAATAAATGAAAAGACATCCTTAATTCATGGACTGGGAGATTTAATGTTAAATCGTTGACACTACTCAAAGTTATATTCAGATTCCATGAGATTCCTATCAAAATCCCCATATACTTTCTTCGTGAGGGCCAAAGGAAATGGAATAAAGAGGAACAAACTGGCTACAGTTGGATCCCCCAAAGGGCTATATTCCACAGGTACAAGTCATCTGTTATATAAATTGAAAAGGGAAATATATTGGGTCTTGCTAGTAAATTTCATCAGATTTCCATTTTTCTATCCAACAATCAATATAAACGCATGTATATTAGCTTTCCTTTTCAATAGCAAATACCCAAGATAATCAACTTCTTTACATTTCTTTATAGACAACATTTATTTTAGCTCATGGTTTTACAGGATTCAGTCCATGATGAATTGTCCCTGTTGCTTTTGGGCCTACAATCAGAACAAGGTAGGGATACTCACTTTTACCGTTTCTATTTATCAAAGTAGTGGAAGTCCTAGTCAGAGTAATTGTGCAAGAAAAAGTAACAAAGGTCATCCAAATGATTTTTGAGGCTGTACTTCACAGCAGGGCGTACAAGGTGGAGCAAAGCTTCTCACCTTATGGCTGGGACATTAAGGAAAGAGGAGAAGGCAGGGGCCTGGATCCCAATACCCCTTCAAGGGCATGCTTCCTGTAAACTAAGACCTCCCCTAGTCTCCACCTCTTAAAGTTTCCCTCACCTACCAATAGTGCCAACCAGGGGACTTTGGGAGACATTTAAGGCATTTAAGATCCAAAGCATAGCATCTTATATATAAGGGAGAAATTTGGATCATCCTGACATACACATTTGGCTCCCATGGCTCTATTTCACTCTAATTTTATGAGTTTTATTTTGTGTAGGGCTGGGGTGGGGAAACAACTTTAAATTCACATTATATTGTTGGAAAGTGTATATCTCTGTAATCTGCTCAATTACTCTCTGGAAAAAAGATGATAAATATGTAAATGAAAAAGTTCTAATACATATACACACAGGTTAAAATTAAAGGAGTGGAGAAAGAAATGCTAGACTGTATTGTAAAGATATAATCTTCACCAAGGAAAGGCTTGACAATTTCTCTTGGCTCTAAGAAGGTGATATGCAGACCTTTGAAATGTCCTGCTTGATAAGTCTCTTTGTTTACCTAGGGGACTTCACCTATGCTAGATAACTTAACAATGTGAGTTCTGATGAGGGCTTTGTGCCATATGGTATGCATGCTACCTCTGGAGGGGTTGGAGGCTACAAGTGAGCCATACAGGCAGTGAATCACATCTACATGATTGAGCCCCAATAAAGTCTCTGGACATAAGGCCTACATGAGTTTCCTTAGCTGGCAATATGTTATGGATATTCTCACACATCCTTTGCCAGGAAAAGTAGTGCTGCCCATGAATTCACTGAGGGAAGAAAACTGGAAATTCCATACTTGAAACTTTCATGGACTCCAGCCTATATATATCTTCCTCAAAACAATTTGGGAAGTTTTAATCTAATCTTTATAACAGGTTATAACTTTACTACCATGGGTATTATTGATTTCCTGTATGTCCTTCTAGAGAATTACTGAACTTCATAGTAGACACTGTCATCCATAAATTTCAGGTTTGTTTCTAAAGTGTGATTCCCTAGACAAATTCTGACTCACTGAAACATATGTTTTGAGACCAGAAAGGATGATAGTTCGGGAGTTAATAAACTATTGATTTCTGAGGGACACTGGGTTAACTGTGTTATAAAATACAGCTGTACTGAGATCAATTACTGGAGGTAAAATTTACCAATGAAATTTTAAAATTGTGGATAAAATCCCTGAGGGGTTACATCACTGAATATATAAAAAAGTGCACTATAACATGAAATAAGCTTAATATAAAATTCCTTACTTTAAAAAAAAATCTTATATTTTATTTATTTATTTTTATGTGGTGCTGAGGATCTAACCCAGTGCCTCACACTTGCTAGGCAAGCGCTCTACCACTGAGCCACAACCCCAGCCCAAATTCCTTGCTTTTTAAACCTGTAATACCTAAATAATCCCTTGATTATTGTTTTCTTCAATACCTAAGAAAGAGTGTTGGGAAAGACTTAGACACATGGACCAGCTTGAATTCTATCTATACTGAGGTACACCTATTAGCCATAAGACTGCTACAAAGGGGAAAAATTATGAAAAACCCCTAAGAAAAATAGAGTAATTTCCAAGCATATAGAGAAAGACAGATTGGATAATTAAGAGGCTTTTTCTAGCAAGATGAAAATATATAAATGGTTGTTAAGAAATGGGATGAAGCTGGGTATGGTGATGCATCTGTAGTCTCAGCTACTTGGAGGCTGAGTCAGGAGAATTTTTTGTGCCCTGGATAATAAAGGGAACCTGCCTGTTAGCGCGCGTGTGCGCGCGCGCGCACACACACACACACACACACACACACACACACACAAATCTTTCCCCCACTCTCTCTCTCACACACAAACAGAAATGGGATGAATGGAGTAGAAGTGATGGGGTAAAAAAATATTAATGTCACACCCTTGGAAGTTGAATGGACCTATAGGAGGCTTTGCTAGTCCCTTAATATTGAAAAAAACAATAAACATGTCTCCTTTATTTATGCTAGTTTGGAGGAATTTTCAAAAGTTGACAAAAATCCTAAAGAGAAACTACAGTGGTTTGGATCTGGAATGTTCCCCAAAGGTTCATGTGTTGAAAGTCTGGTCTCCAATGTGTCAATGTTTGGAGGTGGGGCTTTTGGAAGATGATTATATTATGAGAATTCGTCCCTCATCAGTGGATTAATCCATTGATAGTTTCATAGCTTAGGAATTAAGAGAGGTTATAGAAAGTTTAGAAGGTGGGGCTTAGTTGTAGGAAGTCAGTCACAGGGGTCATGCCCTGGGGTATTTCTTGTCCTGGTATCCTTTGGTCTCTCTGTTGCCCAGCCACCATGATGTGAGCAGCTTTGCTGTACCATGCCCTTCCACCATGATGTTCTGCCTTGCTACAGGCCCAGACACAATGGAGCCAGTTGACCATGGACTAAAACCTCTGAAACTGTGAGCCAAAATATTTTTTGTCCTTTAGGTTGTTATTCTCAGGTGTTTTGTGATGAAAAGCTACCTGACTTCAAAATGTCCGGGTTCGGGTTCAAAGTCCCACAAACTGAGAACCATTAATGAAAGGATAGGATTTCTTGGCCCTTTCAGTGCCATCTGAGGACTCAAGGTCTTACGCACATGTGTTAATGGTAATAGAGTGGAGAAGAGACTTTTTGGATTTCCATGGCAATGGAGCCCAAAGCTCTGTGATTCCAAAGCCACTTAGTGCAGTTTGTTTGTTTACTCAGTGTTTCTTTCTAGATATACATGACAGTATATTGCATTTTGACGTAAGTTCTAATGGAGGATATAGTTGTTTTCATTTTTCATTTGTCTCACATTATATTCTGAATTCCTTTGCAATTTCTCCTTGCCTTATTTCACTAGCTAGAATCTCCAAAGAGCTAACATCTTTTTCTTGTTCCTCACCTAGGAGGAAAACATTCTTTTGCCATTAAGTGTGATGTTAGATTTAGATTTTTCATAGACTCCTTTTATCAATTTAAGGGTGTTTATTTCTATTACTACATTGCTGAGAGACTTATGAGGAATGAAATTTAGATTTTTGTCAAATGCCTTTCCTGCCACTACTGAGACAGTTTTTATAACTTGTTAATTTGGTGAAATACATTAATTAATTTTTTAGGCACCTTTGTGTGATTTTTATTACTCTTTTATTCTTTGTGTTCATTTATTTTTATGTAGTGCTTAGGATCAAACCTGCTTCCTCACACATGCTAGCTAGGCAAATGCTCTAACACTGAACTATAAGCCCAGCCCACATTAATTCATTTTTAAATGTCAAAACCTCTTGTATTCCGGAGATAAATTATACTTGGTGGTAAGATGTATTATCAGATGATATACATGAGATATGATGTTGCTATACTGTTTACTTCAATTTGCTAAAATTATTGTAAAACTATTGCACCTAGCGGGTGGTGGTGTAGTTCAGTGGTATAGCGTTTACCTAGTATATATGAGGCACTGGGTTCAATCCTCAGCACCACATAAAAATAACTGAAATGAAGTATTGTGTCCATCTATAACTAAAAACAAAATGTTTAAAAAATATTGTACCTGCATCTCATGAAGAATGTTAGTCTGTAGTTTTTCACTTAATTGGTATGAGAGTACTTTTGGCTCTGTAAAGTGAGTTTAAAAGTAACCCCTTCTCTTGATTTTTTTTCTGGAGGCATTTGTTCTGCCTTATGTATTTGTCAGAATTCACTAGTAAGATCACCTGAGCCTAAAATTAATTACAAATTTCAGGGAAGATTAATTACAAATTTTTGAATGGATACAGGGCTTTTTAAATTTCCTTCCTTCCTTTCTTTTTTTTTTTCTTCTTTTTATTTTCTTTCTTGCAGTGCTGGGGATCAATCCCAGAGACTTCCATATGTTAGGCAAGTGCTTCATCACTAAGCTATACCCTAGTCCCAATCGTTTATTTTTGAGTCTTGTTTCATGCTTTTCTCTTTCAAGTGCTTTGTCAATTTCATCCAAACTATTGAATTTATTAACATTAATTTGTTCAAAATACTCATTTATTTTATTCTAATATCTGTAGAACTCAAAATGATGTTATCAATCCTGTTTCTGTTATTGCTAATTTGTGTCTTCTATCTTGGTTGGTTTTGTGTTGCTCTAGTAAAATATCTGAGGATGGAGACTTCATAAGGAAAAGAAGTTTATTTGGTTCATGATTCTGGTGGCTGTTCTATCTAAACAGCACTATGCTGATGTCCTGGCAATGGCCTCCTGGCAGCATCACAGCACGGCAGAGAAACAGAGAAACTGCTGGGTGCATAAGGGGCCAAATATATAGAGTGGAGTCACTATATAATCACTGTTGCAGGAACTAATCCAGTCACACAAAACCAATCCCACATTCGTTAAAACAGCATTACTTTATTCATGAGGGTGGAGGCCTTATGGCTTTTTAAGCCCCACTTTCAGACACCAAATTTCATTTGTTGTGGTGCTGGGATCAAACTTCTGGCCTTATGCATGATACACACATTTCAAAAGCTTCCACCACCTTTCAATAAGTCACATTCAGGACCATGTCTTCATACATGACCTTTGGGGGGGTAGAACATATCCAAAACATAGCACCTTCTCATTTTTCCCCTCATCACTTTGTCTACACATTTCTGAATTTTATTGATCTTCTGAAATGCTTTTGGTTTCATTTATTTTCTCTATTTCTGTTTTATAATTCATTAATTTTATGCTAACCTTTATGTTTATTTATTTATTTATTTATTTTTGCAGTACCGTGATTGAACACAGGGGCCCTCTACCACTGAGCTTCATCCCTAGCCCTCTCTTGTACTTATTTTTAAAAAACTAAAACACTTTTTTTCCTGGATATCAAGTAATTACATCTTGATTATTAACCCAAACATATAGTATATTTATTTTCAATGAGATACTTAGATCATTTACTTTGAATGTCATTATTAACATGGCTGTTTAAACGTATCAACTTAATATTTGTTGACAGTTTTCCCTATCCTTCTTTTGTTCCTTTTCTCTGCTTTCCTTCTGATTGAATACATTGATTAATTCATATTTTAATGATATTGTATTTTTCATTGTGATAAAATGTAAATAATATAAATTATACCATTTTACCCATTTTGAAAAAAATTTAAAATATTTTTGTAGTTATAGATGGATATAATACCTTAATTTTATTTATCTTTATATGGTGCTGAGGACTGAACCTGGGGCCTCACACATGCTAGGCAAGTACTCTACCACTGAGCCACAACCCCTGCCCCCATTTTACCCATTTTTTTAATATTTATTTTTCAGTTTTCGGTGGACACAGCATCTTTATTTTATTTTAATGTGGTGCTGAGGATCGAACTCAGTGCCCCGCACATGCCAGGCGAGTACGTGACCGCTTGAGCCACCTCCCCAGCCCCCATTTTACCCATTTTTAAATGTGCAAGTTAGTGACCCTAAGTTTATTCATAATGTTATGTAACCACGATCCACTTACAGAACTTTCTCATAATCCAAACAAGAAACTCCACCAATCAAACAATAATTCTTCATTCCCTCTGAACTTTGATCTTCTAGTAACATTTTTTCCTACATCCTGTCTTTATGAATTTGCCTATTCTAGGTGCCTCATATAAGTAGAAGCATAAATTTGTACTCTTAGTGTGGCTTATTTATTTAGCACAACTTTTGAAGGTTTACCCACATTGTAACATGTATCAGAATTTCATCATTTTTAAGACTGAAAATTATTCTATTGCATATGTATGACACATTTTGTTTATTTATTCATCTGTTGTAGACATTTGGGTTGTTTGCACCTTTTGGCTATTGTGAATAATGCTGCTATGAATATTGGTATACAAGTATCTGTTTGAGATTCTGCTTTCAGTTCTTAGGGGATATATACGGATGAATTAAATTGCTAATCATATGCTAATTCTATATTTGATTTTTCACAGCAACTTCACAATTTCACTTTCCCACCAGTAATGCATAGGGCTCTGATTTCTCTATATCTTCACCAATATTTGTCATTTTACCTTTTAGAAAAATCTTAGGCAGGATGGAAGATGGCATCCCCGCTGCTCCTCAACACTGGATTTACAAAACAGGAAGTTGGTTTCTCAGTGAGGTGCATAACTGAGGAAACTCACTGAAAGCTAATACTGAACTGTAAAAAAAAAAATTCTACATCATCACAGAAGTCAGAAATGTGAACATAAAAAATAATGCCTTAGAGAAGTACCAGCTTGGGCAACAGCATGACTGCCAGTGGCAGTAGTGAAGGGGAAGGGGAGTGCAGGCAAACAATGGAGAAGGCAAGGCTGGCAGGCAAATAAAGAAAAATGATTTGGGGTAACCTGTGGATTAGAGAAGAAGGCTGATTTTAACAGACACTGACTTGGTTGGGGAAGCAAATCAGTGAAAACAATTCCCAAAATAACTCCCACAGAAGAAGAGTTCAGGGCATGGAAATAAGTGCCAGGTTCCCTGGGAAAGCTGCTGGGGTGGCACTGCCCCCTGCTGGGGAAAGCATGAGCTTCCCCTACCAGAGAAGGCAGCTATCTGCCTGTTACACTGACACTACCTCAGAAAGCAATCACCCAATGACTTCCAGTGGCCAGGGGCTTGCACTACTGCCATCCTGTGGTTATGGAAGCATGAGCTAGCACTACTGGAGAAAGCAGTCATCAGTTGAGTTCCTGCAGCCAGCGGACAGTACGCTGACACTACCACTACCACTACCACTACCAGCGTGCCTGTAATCTCAGTGACTCCAGAGATTGAAGCAGGAGGATCATGTTCAAAGACAGCCTCAGCAAAAGCAAGGTACTAAGCAACTCAGTGAGACCTTGTCTCTAAAATGTAAAAAGGAGGATGGGAATGTAGCTTGATCACTTGATGCTGAATACCTGATCTAACCCAAAGTTTTGTATTGCTGGTACTGATGTTAAATGCTGACCCCACCATTCCCATATAGGTTGCAATTAGTGTTACAGATGTCAAAGTAGACCCTGGACATTTATCTCAAAACTATAAATCTTCTGTAATATTAGTGCTATTCCTGGGTCCTCTCCCTCTCTTCTAAGAGGGGCCAGAATGTGATTAGGACACTTTGAGATGATAGAATAGAGATGCTGCTCCCAAGAAACACTCACAATCCAGTCAAGAAAAAGTGAATCATCTCACCCCACACAAGACATAGCCACACCTAAGCCTAAACATTACTTGAATACATAGAACTGGGGAGACAACCCCCCCCAAAAAAAAAACAGGCCCCAAGGAGAAACAAATGGAGGGGAACTTCAGGTCCCACCCCTTGATGTCTACTCATGTATCAAAACCAAAGAGAAATCCCAGAATAAAAAGAACTGCACATGAAAGGATACATGTGTAAAAGAGGTAGGGAGATCCATCTTAATGAATGAACAAAGTCTAGGATCTCTGAAAACATGAGGAAACAGACAAACAAATCTGTCCCGAAAATTCACAATTTCTCAACAAAGGATCCAACAGATATGGGAGAGGATGAAATTCCAGAGAAAGTATATAAAAAAACTTATCATTAAAATGTTCAGTGAACTAAAAGAATATCTGTGGAATGAATTAAGAAAGTAAATATGGGAGTTGAAAAATCATTTCAATAAAGAAATAGAAATATTGAAAAGAATCCAATCAGAACTCCTGAACATAAAAGATATAATGAATCAAATTTAAAAAATTACTTGAAAGTATCACTGACTGATTAGATTGCATAGAAAACAGAATTTCAGTGCTTCAAGACAGAACCTCAGACCTTGAAGACAGGATATGTGAATTTGAGTATAGGATACAATAAAGGGAAAAATAATAGAACATGATCAGAATATATAAGAACTCTGGGACAACAGCAATAGACCAAACGTGAGAATCATTGGGATAGAAGAGAATATGGAGATGTAAGATAAAGGCATTAAAAACCTTTTTTTCCAATGAGATAGTCACAAGACTCCCCTTATACCTTAAAGGAGATATCCACATACAGGATGTATACAGGAACTCAAATGGACCTCATCAGAAGAGAAGTTCTCTAGGACACATTATAATCAAAATGCATAAGATAGAAAATAAGGACAGAATAATAAAAGCTGCAAAAGAGAAAGAAACATGTCATATTTAGAGGCAAACCAATAAGGCTCACTTCTGATTTCTCAATTCAGAGACTAAAAGCAAAGAGGGCCTGGAATGAGATACTCCAAGCTCTAAAAGAAAACAAATGCCAATCAAGATTGGTATACCAAGCAAAGCTCTCTTTCATAGTTGATGAGGAAGTAAAAATTTTCCACAAACAGGATAAACTAGTGGACTAGGGTTGTAGCTCAGTGGTAGAGTGCTTGCCTAGCAAGTGTGAGGCACTGGGTTTGATTCTCAGCAACACATATAAATAAATAAAATAAAAATATTTTTAAAAAGGATAAACTAAAATAATTCATGACAACCAAGCCAGCATTACAAAGAATTCTCAAAGATAAACTGCTCACAGAGGATCCCAAAAACAAATCCAATAATTCCCAAATAGATGATGATCAATAGAAAACTAATCACCTAAATGAGAAGAAAGATTTATATATGACAAAACTAAAATATGGCAAAAAACCACAAAAACATATCCAAAATAACACTAAATATAAATGGTCTCAACTCCCCAATTAAAAGATACAGATTAGCAGAAAGGATCAAAAACAAGATCCAACTAGATGCCATTTGCAAGAGACTCATCTCATGCACAAAGATACTCACAGGCTGAAGGTAAAAGGAAGGAAAAAAATTCCATGCAAAGAGAGTTCATAAATAAGCCAGAAAGGCTATTCTCATATCTAACAAATTTGATTATAAGAAAAAATTAATCAAAAGAAACAAAAAGGCAATTAAACCCTGGTAAAGGGAAAACTCCAACAAGAATATATAATGATAGTAAATTTATATGCCCCAAATGTCAGTGCTCTCAATTACATCAAAAAATACTCCTTGACATTAAACCCAAGATGGACCCCAATACAATAATACTGGGTTATTTCAACACACCCCATCGCCAATAGACACATGATCAAAGCATAAAATTAATAAAGATATTTCTAACATAAATAATACAAAATATCTAATTGACTTAGTGGACATCTAGAGAATATTTCACCCCCAATAGCTGAATTTACATTATTGTTAGCAGCTCATGCAATCTTTATCTAAAATAGACCATATAATAGGTCACAATGTATGTCTTAGCAAATACTAAAAAAATAATAATATAATCACATACATCCTATTTACCATAATGGAATGAAAATCCAAATTAACAGCAAGAAAAATACAAAAACCACAAAACACACAGAGATTAAACAATACTCTTTTTAAAATTTGTTTAATTAGTTATACATGACAGTATAATGCATTTATGCACTTTGATATATCATACATAGGTGGGATATAAGTTCTCATTTTTCTGAGTGTGCATGTTGCAGAATCATATTGGTAATGTAGTCACATATATACATACAGTAATAATGTCTGTTTCATTCTACTATCTTTCCTATCCCCACATCCCCTCTCCTTCCCTCCCATCACTTCCCTCTACCTAATCTAAGATAATCCTATTCTTCCCTAGTGTTCCCCACCTTATTGTGAGTTAGCATTCGCATATTAGAGAAAACAATACTCTTTTAAGTGAATAATGAATCAAAGATGAAATGAGAGAAGAAATTCTTAGAAACAAATGAAAATAAAAATATAACAAATCAGAATCTCTGGGCCAGTCGTGGTGATGCACATCTGTAATCTCCAAGGCTTCGAGATTGAGGCAGGAGGATCACAAGTTCAAAGTCAGCCTCAGCAACTTAGCAAGGCCCTAAGAAACTTAGAAAGACTCTGTGTCAAAGTAAAAAAAAAAAAAAAAGAAAAGAAAAAGGGCTGAGGAAGTGGCTCACTGTTTAAGTAACCCTGTGTTCAATCCGGGTACAAAAAAAAAAAAAAAATCTCTGGGACATTATGAAAGCTATTCTAAGAAGAAGCTTTACAGCACCACTGATTGCCTACATTAAAAAACAGAAATTGAACTTATGCTCCACCTTAAGACTTAAGAAAATGAAATACAAAGTAACACCCAAAGCAGTAGAAGATAGGAAATAATAAAAATCACAGCCAAAATTAATGAAATAAAAAATACACAGGATCAATAAACAAAGGGTCAATTTTTTGAAAAAATAAATAAGATTGATAAATTCTAAGAAAAATTAATCAAATGTAAAATGGACAAGATGCAAATCAACAAAATTAAATTGCAAAAGGAGATATCTCCACAGACACTTCTGAAATCCAGAGTATCACTGGAAACTATTTTGAAAATTTATTCTCAAATAAACTGGAAAATCTAGAAGACACTGACAAATTCCTACACTTTTATAACCTTCCCAAATTGATCCTGGAAGATATAGAAATTTAAACAGACCAATATCAGTACTGAAATTGAAACCACAATTAGAAGCCTACCAACAACGAAAAGCCCAGGATCAGATGAATTCTCACTTGAATTCTACCAGACCTTTAAAGAACTAACACCAGTCCTTCTCCAATTATTCCATGAAACTGAAAGTGATAGAACACTCCAAAATACATTCTATGAAGGCAGCATAAACCTGATACCAAAACCAGAGAACGACACATCAAGGAAAGAAAACTACAGACCAATCTTCCTGACGAACATAGATACAAAACACCTTAATAAAATATTAGCAAAAAGCATTCAAAAACATATTAAGAAGATAATCAAGGGCATGCAAATAAAATCTACAATAAGATTTCATCTTACTCCAGCCAGAAAGGCAATTATCAAGAATACAAATAATAATAAATGTTGGTGAGGATTTTGGGGAAAAGGTACACTCATACCTTGTGGGGACTGCAAATTTGTGGGGACTGCAAATTAGTGCAATCACTTTGGAAAACAATATGAAGAGTCCTGAAAAAAACTATGAATGGAACCACCATATGACCCAGCTCATCCACTCCTCAGTATTTATCCCAAAAAACTAAAATGGTCATATTCTAGTGATACAGGCACATCAATGTTTATAGCCACAGAATTTACAATAGCCAAATTACGGAATCAATAAAGATGCCCACTGATAGATGCATGGAACAAGAAAACGTTGTATATACACACCGTAGAGTTTTACTCAGACCTAAAGAAGAATGAAATAATGGCATTTACCTGTAAGTGGATGGAAATAGAGAAAATTATGCTAAGTGAAATAAGCTAGACTCAGAAAATCAAGGGTCCATTGTATTCTCTCATATGAAGGAGCTAGAGCAAAATAAAGGAAACAAGGCATTGCAGAAGGGAATCGGATATCATAAAGAGATAGGGAATATCAGTGGAATAGAAGTAGGAAAGCAAGAGAGTGGGAGGACGGAAGGGAAAGAGAAACAAATGTGGAAATAATTTAACAGGATCCTGTTATATACACATATAAATGTACCAAAGCAAATTTCTCCTTTATGTAGAAAGTACCAATGAAAAATAAATAAATAAAGGAGCAAAAGGAGGATCAGTAGAATAAAGGAGGGGGAAAGGGGAAGTGAGGAGGGGAGTAAGGGGGGAGATATGGATTAAAATCAAATTCCTTGTATGTATGATTTTGTCAAAGGAACTCAAATACTATGCATAATTATAATGCTCTAATAAAAAACTGAAGAAAAATATTAGCCATACTCATGAGTGTGAAGTGGAATCTAATTTTGTTTTCTTGTGCTTGTATTTTTGTAATGATTGGTGATGTTGACTATCTTTTTAGGTGCTAAATGTCCGTTTTTATCCCACTGAAGATTTATGGCTCTAGAATATAACAAGATTGGAAATACAGAACACCTAGAAAATATATCCAGTCAGATAAACATAAAATAGCCAGGCACTTACACAAAAGCATACACACATGCACACATACATTCTGGATAAATAATACCTTCTAATTTTAGCAATGGACATGAAAGTTTATAATTAAGTAGTTAAAATATTATATTTTTGGAGAACTGATCACAAACAATGCTGTCCTTGATTTCAATCCAATTAACTTCCAACTGATACACACATGTCACAGGGAATTTCAATGTCATATTTCTTGATTTAGACAAATGTTTCCCATTTAGTCAATGAGAATTATCATAAACACATATTTTATACAGAAAGTACTAACACTTTAGAAAGACAAAAAATCATATCCCCCTGTGGAGAGAAGGCTGTGCCCTGCTCTGAGTTACTCCAGAAATGTATATAAGAGCAATTTTCAGGCTGTACCTAAAAGTATTACTCCATTTTGTAATGCAGTAGTTTGCCATAAAATACTCCATGTTAAGTTAAAGTGCTTCGGTGGAATGACTCTATACCTTGTTCACACAAGTAAACAACCACCATTTGCCTGGCACAACCATAAGGCACAAATGATAAATAAATTAATCATGCCAATAAAAATGACCATCTGTGAACTTATCAAATTAATCAAAAGAACATGAATGCATGGGTACACCAAACTCATAGCAGAAAAACCAGGCCCAAGAACTTATCAAAAACATCAGACTACTGAATGAAGCAACTCCTTCAATTGAGGTCCATAAAAAGAGAAGGACCCTGAGCCTGGACATGGGAGCATCCTGACCCATCACCAGATTACTCCTAATCCTGAACCTTGCCAAGAAAAATTGTCACAGCAATGAACCTATGAATCTTTGACCTTGGGCTTTAGTAGTATGCACTTTCTCTTACTCAGAGTGACCATGCATGAGCCACTCCAGGTTGATCCTGAAACTTTGGGATCCTGGCCTAGAATAAGTTCCTGTGCTTTGACAGCTTGGCTCCCTGAAAAAGTTCTTTGGCTGGTTCTTAATCATATCAGATTTCCCACAGTGACTCTTTGCATTTTAATCTGCTCTCTTTTTGCTCACAGCTCACCGTCCTAAATGCCTGTGGATGCCTTAACCCTTTATTAGTCTTTCTGTAACCCACACATATTTGTGTAAAGTATGATGTGTTATGCTATTAGAGATTAAGACTGGAATGAAAGAACATGTGATTGCCTGGCTTATGACTACCAGGCGACCTACAAGTGTTTGCTGGACTGCCATCATTGAAAGAGGTGTAGCCTATAAGTTTGTTATTCAATTGATTCTGACATTGTGGAAACATACAAATGTGTTTAGTCTATGTCAATGACATAGCTTGCTCATGACACCAGGCTTTTAAAAATCATTTGTTTTTATATCTCTTATTCACTTTGATCAAATATAATATATTGTCTTAAACCTAAGTATAACTAAAGATCTTCAAGCCATTTTGGTCCTCCTTTCTAATCAAAGTTTGGTCCATGGACAAGATTTGTAAGAATGTAGAATCTTAGGCTCTACCCTCTTCTTTCTTGAACCCAAATCTGCGTTTTAACAAAGATGCCTTTGACATTTCTATGCACATGAAAGTTTGAGAAACACCTATGGTAATATCTTTCAGTAGGGAGCTTATCTAATCTTCAAATGTGATTTTGCATATATTTGTTCTGATTATGTAGTTAATTAAATTTTTTGTGGCACTGGGGTTTGATTCCAAGGGTGCTCTACCTTTTTTAATTTTTATTTTGAGACAAGGGCTTGCTAAGTTACCCAGGCTGGCCTCACTCTTGAGATCCTCCCCTCTCAAATTCCCAAGTAACTTGGATTCCAGACATGCAGCACCAAGCCAGACTAATTTTGTAGTTAATCTTTACAGTACCATATCCAACTTATATCCAAGTTTTCCTGGTTGTATGACTTTTTCTAACACATGTGTCCAAATGAAAATGACTTATCTTCTGATGATTTTTTCCTAGTTTCAAATTGCATAAAGACTAGAATATATCAAGTTTTTTTCACCAGAGATCAAGCTATATTTACATTTCAAATATTAGGCCACTTGGAGGAGGCATCCCAGTTATCCTGAATATACTGTTACCATGTAGGGTATTTTGAAAATAAAAAAAAAAAATTAGACATGCCAACCTGTAGCAACAGCTTAACATATATTGAGTTCTGTGAACAATTCTAAGACAACTGTAAATATTAATTCATGAATCTTCTAATTTATAATGCTGAGTTAGTGGATGTTATTATCAATGTCTTACAGAGGCAGAGAGAGCTTAAAACAAATATCTTAACACTACATATCTAGTAAGTGGCAAGAACTGAATTCAAATCCAGAGATCTATAATTGACTACTCTGTTTTTCCTCTTATAATAGATTTCCTATATTTAGTCTGTTCAGAAATAGTTTCACAATGATCAAGGCTACTAGTCTTTTTACTTATTTCTAACACTTATACCAGAGAAAGGCTGTGTTAAGGAAGCAGCTATTAAGAACACAAGCAACAATAAGTGTTCACAAGGATGTGGGGAGAAAGGCACACATACACTGCTGGTGGGACTGAAAATTGGTGCAGCCAATATGGAAAGCAGTATGGAGATTCCTTGGAAAACTGGGAATGGAACCACCTTTTGACCCAGCTAACCCTCTCCTCACTCTATACCCAAAGGTCTCAAAAACAGCATACTACAGGCACACAGCCACATCAATGTTTATAACAGCACAATTCACAATAGCTAAACTGTGGAACCAATCTAGATGCTCTTCAGTAGATGAATGGATAATGAAAATGTGGTATATATACACAATGGAATATTACTCAGCAATAAAAGAGAATAAAATCATGGCATTTGCAGGTAAATGGATGGAGTTGGAGAAGACAATGCTAAGTAAAGTTAGCCAATCCCAAAAAAACAAAACGCTGAATGTTTTCTCTGATATAAGGAGGCTGATTTATGAATTTATGTGGTTAGGGGGAGTATGGGAGGATTAGATGAACTCTAGATAGGGCAGAGGGGTGGGAGGGGAAGAGAAGGGGCATGGGGGTAAAAACGATGGTGGAATGAGATGGACATCATTACCCTAAGTACATGTATGTAGACACAATTGATGTGAATATTTGTATACAACCAGAGATATGAAAAAATATGCTGTATGTAATATGAATTGTAATGCATTCTGCTGTCATATATAACACATTAGAACAAAAATAAATTAAAAAAGAAGTTAAAGTAGTATGCCAAAGGAGAATGTATTAATAAATATAAAATAAATTTTATAATTTATAATACATTTTATAATTTTAAAAAGGAAGTTTAGAGTCACAAGATCTCATTACATATTTGATTTTGTCACATAAAATCAACTTTTTGTTAAACATTTTGTTTTGAAATAATTATAGATACATACTCACTTGAAAGAACATAGAAAAATCTTGTGCATCATTTACCTAGTCCCCACAATGATAGCATCTTGAAGAACTGTAGAGAAATATCACAAGGATATTTATATTGATATAATTTTCTTATTATAATTTCCTTAGTTTTACTAATACTCATTTGTGTATGTGTGTTGCTTCCATTTGGTCTAATTACATGTGTGGGTTCATTTGTTCACCACACCTGTCAATATATAAAACAGTTTCATTATCACAAGGATCCTTTGTATTGCCCTTTTATAGCCACATCCACTTCCTTCCATAATCTCCTTATCTCTAAACCTAGCAATATTATATAAATGGAATCATACTTATGATGAAAATCTGTGTGTAGGTATTTGTATAAATATAAGCTTTCATTTCTCTGGGAGAAATGATGCATAGTGAAATTGCTGCATGGTGTTATGGTTTGCTTCCTACATATCTTCCAAAAACTCATGAATTGAAAATTTGATCCTAGCTGATGATATTATTGGGAAGTATTGGAGACATTATAAGGAGAGACCTATTTTTAGGAAGTGGGCCATTGGGAACATGTACTTTAAGAGTATATTGGGACCCTGACCTTTTCTTTCTATTTTTGCTTTCTGACCACCATGAGATAAGCAGTCTTCCATAACCATGTGCTTTTGCCACAATTCACTGCATTGCCATAGGTCTAAAAGCAACTAGGCCAAGTGACTATTGGCTGAAATGCTATGAGCAAAATAAATCTTTCCTTTTCAATGATAACTGTTCTTAGGTATTTTGTCACAATGTTGGAAAGATAACAGAAAATTGATACCGAGAAGTGGGGTCATTGCTATGTGTGTACCCAATAATATGGAATTGGTTTGCAGGAAGAGTTTGGAAAAATTTGGAGATGCAGGCTGATGAAAGCTTAGAAGCAGGCATGTTGGTGCATGCCTGTAACCCCAGCAGCTCTGGAGGGCAAGGCACTAAGCAACTCAGTGAGACCCTGTCTGCAAATAAAACACAAAATAGGGCTGGGGATGTGGCTCAGTCGTTGAGTGCCCCTGAGTTCAATCCCCAGTACCAAAAAAAAA
>NW_026000257.1:269749-290891 GCF_001458135.2 Marmota marmota marmota | reverse complement strand
CCCCAGTACCAAAAAAAAAAAAAAAACAAAACACAAAAAAAACAGAAAGAAAGAAAGCTTAGAATATTATAAGCAGAGCTTAATGAGTGATTCTGATGTGAGCCCAGAAGAAGAGAATGCTGATAAGAATGTAGACAATAAAGGTTGTGCTTATGATATTTCAGATGGAAATAAGGACTCTAATGGAAATAGAGCTAGAGGTCATTCATGTTATAATTTGGGAAAATAACATAAAGTTTTTGTCCATGCTCATGTCCTGAAGTTTTATGTGAGGCTTAGTTTAAACGTTATTGACTAGTGTATCTTGGAGATGAAAATTCAAGGGAGCATAGCATTCAGGCAGCCATGTAGGTACTGAGAGCTGTTTTCAGCCAGATTTATAGTGAGAATTGGAGGAAAAGTGAAGAAAAGAATGATTTTTAAAATTTGCAGTTTTGCCAGAAAAATAACAGTTTAAAGTTGCAGCCAAAGAGAATATGACTGCTAAAGAAATAAGTGTCATTAAAATGAAGCCAAGCACTTCACACTGGGACCAAAGGAAAGATGACTTGAGGGCATCCCAGGAATCAGCAAGACCCCACCCATCACAGAATCAAAGACTTTTGCCTGTCCCCAGGCACCCTGTCTGCCCCCAGGCACCCTGTCTGCCCCCAGGCACCCTGCCTGCCCAGAGCTACCAATTCTTTAGGATTCATTTTCCCATGTTCAGCCATTCAGCCAGTCAAAGATTGCTGCAGCCATGGTCTAACTGGGCCTGGCTACTCTTCAGGTTGGTGGCAGAAACTAGCATTGTCCATGTGGTGCTGGTTTTGCAGACATGCAGAATGCAGGACTTATGGGGGTCATGGAGGCTTCCACTGAGATTTCAAAGGGAAGCCTAGGAAGTCAGTCAATGCACGGCAGGGTCAGAACACCTGCAAAATGTCCCTGAGAGAGTGATATATGAAGCTGTGAGAGGGAAACCAAAGCTTCAATGCAAGTCCCAAGAAGTCAGAAAGGTGTCACCTACAAAAGTTTCCACCATCTCCCAATAGCACCATCAGTTAGGGATTAAATCTTTAATATATGAGCTTTTGGGGGACATTTAATATCCAAACCATAAAAGCAAATGACACAGGAATGTCTGCTGAAGAAAGCCAGTGAATAGAGCCAGCCAAAGCAAGATTCCATATGGGCTGCTGACAGCAAGATCATAGGGCTGCCAAGCCCTTTGGAGTTCAAATCACACCATCACGTGTTCCAGATGCTGGACATAGAGATAGAGAATTTAATGTTTACTCTGCTGTGTTTTCATATTGCTTTGGTCTAATCATTCATTTTGGAGCAGGAATATTTACCTTCTGCCAGTGGGTTGGAAATATCACACACACACACACACACACACACACACACAAATAAAAACACACATATAAATATATATTTTAAAATTTTTATAGGGGCTCACACATAAGAGTTTTCCTTCAATCTCAAAGACTTTGGACTTTTGAGCAATGCTGGATCTGTTAAAACTATGGGAACTCTTGAAGATTGAATGAATGCAATTTACACTGTGAGAGGGACATGAGCCTTTGTCACCAACAGTGGTGGAATGATATGGTTTGGATCTTAAATGTCTCCCAAAGGCTCACGTGTTGAAGGTCAGGTCTCTAGCTGATGGTGCTATTGTGAGGTGGAAGATATGGGTCCTAGTTGGAAGAAGGAGGACATTGGGGTCATGTCCTTGATGGGTATATTGGGACTCCAGTCTCTTCCTCTCTTTTTTCTTGGTGCCTACCATGAGTAGCCTTCTTCCACCATGCATTTTCATCATGATGTACAACATCGCCATGGGTCTAAAAGCAACCAGGCTAAGTGATCATGGACTGAAACCTCTGAATCTATGAGCCAAAAAAAAAAAATCTTTCCTCCCTTTAAGTTGATTTTCCTCAGGTTTTTTTTTTTTTTTTTTTTTGTCACAGCAATAAAAAGCTAACACATATGGTAACTGCATATTTAGTTTTATACAAATTTCCAAACTGTTTTCTTTTACTTATTTTTGTACCAAGGATTGAACCCAGGGGTGCTTAACTACTGAGCCACATCCCCAGCCCCTTTTTATTTATTTATTTTTTATTTTGAGAGAGGGTCTTGCTAAGGCCTCGTTAAGTTGCTGAAGCTGGCATTGAACTTGTGTTCCTCCTGCCTTAGCCTCCCAAGCTGCTAGGATTACAGGTTTGTGCTACCACACCCAGCTTCCAAACTATTTTCAAGATTATTTTTATTTGTTTTGTTTTTGTAGGGGTACTGGGTATTGAGCCCAGAAGTGCTTTATAAGTGAGTTACATCTCTAGCTCTTTTTCATTTATTATTTTTAAGACATTATCTCACTGAATTGCTTAGGGCCTCAATAAGTTGTTGAGGGTGGCATTGAAATTGCAGTCCTCCTGCCTTAGCCTCCTGAGGTTCTGGAATCATAGGTGTGCACCGCTGTGTTCAGCTTCAGGGTTATTTTTAAAATATAAATTAAATTCCCACATAAATGAGTCAATAGGTACTGTTTGAACATCTATTATATCTTTGCCATTATTTTGGGCCTATGAAAACTTACCTTTCAGGTCTTGAACTTCCTGGAGCATAAATGAACAATGATAGCATCTGGAGTGTTCCAAATCCATTGCCATATTTGCACTGAAACCATACTTCCTACGGGCTGCTCCCAGCCCATGACTAGTGTGGCAGAAATAGTAAGGCATGCCATTCTTAGAGACATGGATTTCCTCTTAATGGGGGACTGGGATCTAGGCTTCTATGATAACTTACTGAACTTTCATTAGAACTACATAACAGTTTAAGTTACTTCTATTTGACCATCATTCCCTATCTCATTCACTCCAGGTCAATCTAGGATCACAGTGTAAGAGTTCTTTCAATTCTCTCTGTTCCGTCCACATTTTCTGCCACAGGCCTTTACTTTAAGAGATTTCTTGCACAATTAATTCTGCCTTAGCATATGTTACTCTGAGTACCTGATGAAATACAAGAGTGATACATCATGGCCATTGACTTTAGTCAATTACAGTTTAGGAAAAAAAAGTCTGTAATGTCATTGTATATTACTGGAAAGAAAGGAAGTTTTGAGCAGATAGGCCTTGGAACCAGATAAATCCTCTTTAGCTACTACTGATAGTATGCTAGTCTATCAATAAATGGTTGCTACAATTACTAATAGTGTACTGTTCAGAATGAAAGATAGAAAATTATTAAATGCCATGCATGCCATCAAGATAAATGCCAAGTGTCTTTAGTTTATTGTAACATTTATAAATGTTGATGTGACTATCTATCCCATGGAAACAATGTCTGGTAGCCAAATAGAGTAATAAAATTAATATGATAGCTACTTTGTGAGAAATATCCAAATTATCAACAATAACAATGATACTAAAAATCACAAGAGCTAAATTTTATAGAGTGCTCAAAATGTGCTTGACATATTTAAAAGCACTTTATGTACAATATCTTATGTAATCCATACAACCTTATAATGAATGATAATATTCACTGGATAGGTAAAGAATTTGAGGATTAGAGATTAAGTGCTTTGCACAGGCTGCAATTTGAGTCCAATACCTGCCTTTGAAACCACCAAGTTCAAAAAGTGTCTGTGAGATACTGATCTTCCTTAACAATTCCAAGCCACTTATTCCCCATCTGTATTAGGAAGAAGAAAGTAAGATAAATCTCAGGAAGAAAGTAAGACATGTCTCAAGAAGTTATGAGGTTTAAATGAGGAAATACATGTAAACTACTGGTGCTGTGTTAAGTGCCACTCCCATCTTATATCACAAAGATACCCAGGAAATACAGGGAAATCTTAGTGAAAGATCAAGTAGGTACCATTGGCATTTAAAAATACTGGGACTCTATGCAGAACATATAGGTCCCAAAGAAATTTTCCCTCCTCCACATGTTAAAAAAACAGCACTATGCTTTCTGTTAGCCTGTATTCATGCACCCATAAGACAAAGTGACTAAGTTCTAAGTCTTTCCCTGTGTGGCTAGTTTGGAATGAGGTGTGAGGAAAGTGGGCCCTAGAATGACAGTCTAGCTACCCAGAGAGGGAAGGTATAGAAGCCACACTGAGATCTGTCAGAGCTTTTACCATCTATATAATTCTGCAATCCTGCCACTATCAAGGACTTTAGTTGTATGGGGAGTTAAAAAATATGGTCCAAACGGAGTCCTATCTCCATACTAAGAAAGTAATCCTGTTGCTGCATCTCTCCATACAGTCTTTTCAACAAAAGGTCCTAGAAATCTGGATATTTACATTCAAAAGAATGAAGTTTGGGGGTTGTGGCTCAGTGGTAGAGGGCTTGCCTAGTGCGCATGAAGCACTGGGTTTGATCCTCAGCACCACATAAAAATAAACAAACAAACAAACAAATAAATAAATAACGAAATAACAACATTGTGTCCATCTGCAACTAAAAACAATAATAAAAAAGAATGAAGTTGGTTACTTACTTAAAACCACATGTAAGAAGTAGCTCAAAATGAATCAAAGACCGTATAGTAAGAGCTAAAAATATAAGACTCTTAGAAAACATATGGGGGACATCTTCATAACACTGGTTTGGGCCATTATTTCTTGGAAATGACACAACAGCACAGGGCACAAAAGAAAAAATAGGTAAATTGGATTTTAGCAAAATGAAAATTTTTCATGTATCAAAAGACACTAAAGAAAATAAAAAATATTCCACAGAATTGGAAAGGATATTTCCAAATCATATATCTAATGAGGAATTAATATCTAGAATATGTAAAGAACTCCCATAACTCAACAAGAAAAAAATAAAAATTGATCAATGATTTACAGATAAATTTCTTCAAATGATATATATTTGCTCCACAAAGTAAAAATAAAAACATTTGAAATGAATGAAAAGTAGAAGTTCTCTGCAGAGCAATATACTATTTATTTAGTTAGTTTTGGTGCCTCATAATTTAATTCCAAAATAATTCATTTGTGGTCCGAAAAGCTATGGAAGAGCATCCATTCCTTTAGAACACATGAGCTGCTAACGAAGCATTGCACAATGGACTTACTAAGCTCTGTGAAGGTCCAAGGAGAGGGAAGGTACAGGAATCCTTTAAGTTATCTCTTCACCTCCAAATTTGTCCTTAAACCTCAAGCTCATATTATCAATTAGTTCAAATCATGAGACTATATGAGTTTATATGATACAGGTATTCAAGGAGTTTTAAGTTCTTTACTATTTGATCCATTCCGGGTACTCTAAGAAATGACAAAAGGGCAGGAGTATTATTTCTATTTAGGTAAATATGAAAATGGAGGTTAGAGAAGCCAGAGGACTTCTTCAAAGGTATACAATAGTTAATGGTAGAAAATGGAAGACCAGTGTGAGTGTCATAAGTTGTTGAAACTGAGAGGTCTCCTTCAGTCTGTTGCCATAGAAGCCTGAGTCTAGTTGGATTTGATCTTAGGTTCTCATATATATCTTTTGTTTGTATGCCTCAAAGATGAAGCCTGAGGGGCTGTGGCTATGGTTCAATGGTGGAGCACCTGCCTTGCACCTGTGAGACACTGGGTTTGATCATCAGCACTACATAAAAATAAATAAATAAAGATATTGTATCCATCTACAACTATAAAAGATTTTTAAAAAAGAT
Source organism: Marmota marmota marmota (assembly GCF_001458135.2). Taxonomy (NCBI): domain Eukaryota; kingdom Metazoa; phylum Chordata; class Mammalia; order Rodentia; family Sciuridae; genus Marmota; species Marmota marmota. The sequence goes on along the minus strand of NW_026000257.1, from coordinate 285,215 downwards.
GAAGCCTGGGGCAGGAGAAGATGGTGGAGTACAGCTACAATAAGCCCTGGCCCTTCCACAACCCAGAAAGAAGGCAGTGAAGGAAGGTGTGAGATAGAATAAATGTTCTAAGCTAACCAGAAAGGTGTGAGATAGAATAAATGTTCTAAGACTCAATGCTAGACAGTCTGAAACTTGGAGAGAGTTGAAGTTAGGTTACTGGAGCTTTACCTACCACTACCTCAAATGCCCCCCCATCCACCTTTTTTTCCTTCTTTTTATCTTATTTTATATTATTATTTTCTTGTTTTTATTTCTTTCTTCCCTTCCTTCCCCTCCTTTCATCCTTCTTTCTTCCTTTCCTTCCTTCCTGTTTTTCCTCACTTCTTTTTTCCAGTTTTTTGATTCTAATTTGTTATATATGACATCAGAATGCATTACAATTCATATTACACATAGAGCACAAATTTCATATCTCTGGTTGCACACAAAGTAGAGTCACACCATTTGTGTCTTCATACATTTACTTAGAGTAATATGTCCATCTCATTCCACCGTCATTCCTACCTCCATGTGCTTTCCCTCCCCTTTCCTCCCCTTTGCTCTATCTAGAGTTCCTCTAATCCTCCCATGCTCCCTACCCAACCCTATTATGAATTAGCATCCTTATATCAGAGAAAACATTCAGCATTTGATTTTGGAGATTGGCTAACTTTTTTAAAAAATTTAGTTATAGATGGGCACAATATCTTTATTTATTTTTATGTGGTGCTGAGGATTGAACCCAGTGCTTTACACTTGCGAGGCGAGCACTCTGGCACTGAGCTATAACCCCAGCCCAAGAATGGCTAACTTCACTTAGCACTGTATTCTCCAACTCCATCCATTTACCTGTAAATGTCATGATTTTATTCTCTTTTAGTGCTGAATAGTATTCCATTGTGTATACATACCACAGTTTCTTTACCCATTCATCTACTGAAGGGCATCTAGGTTGGTTCCACAGTTTAACTATTGTGAATTGTGCTGCTATAAACATTGATGTGGCTGTGTCCCTGTAGTATGCTGTTTTTAAGTCCTTCGGGTATAGACCGAGGAGGGGGGATAGCTGGGTCAAATAGTGGTTCCATTCCCAGTTTTCCAAGGAATCTCCATACTGCTTTCCATATTGGCTGCACCAATTTGCGGTCTCACTAGTAATGTATGGGTATGCCTTTTTCCCTACCAATACTTATTGTTGCTTGTATTCTTAATAGCAGCCATTCTGACTGGAGTGAGATGAAATCTTAGAGTAGTTTTGATTTTCATTCATCTAATTGCTAGAGATGTTGAATATATTTTCATATATTTGTTAATTGATTGTATATAATCTTCTGAGAAGTGTCTGTACAATTCCTTGGCCCATTTCAATAAATCGGATGGGTTCAAACTAAAAAGCTTCTTCTCAGCAAAAGAAACAATCAGTGAGGTAAATAGAGAGCCTACATCTTGGTAGCAAATTTTTACCACATGCACATCAGATAGAGCACTAATCTCTAGGATATATAAAGAACTAAAAAATCTTAATGCCAAAAAAAACAATTAATAAATGTTTTTCCTCACTTCTGTTGACCAATTTTCCCCTCCCCATATCAGGCCTTATATAATGTAATAACATTTAATAAATATTTTTTTCAACCTATTCCAGCATATAACTACAATTTTATACCTAGACTAAGAAACTGTGGATAACATTATCAACAAGTTTTTGGTTTTCCTAAGTTGATTAGTAAATGGTTTTCTTCTGAAGTTATTGTAGTAAATAGTATTCAGTGTCTTCTCTGAAATTGGTGCTGATACCAGACATTGCAGAGGATACATATTGAATGAAAGTATGAATACCTGAATATTTGCCCAGCTTGTGGTGCTTAAGAGAAAGAAGCTCACTAAATAGTGCCTTGAATAAAAATAGAAGCAATAATCATACCAGCAGATGGATAGACATACAAGAAATATGAAAAAGCAAGAGAATAAACCATCCAAAAAGCCCATAATGCTTCAACAACTAATCCCATTGACATCACAGAGGAGGAAAGGTTGGCAAAAGCATTTAGAAATTTTAAAGTTCAAAAGTTCAATGAGCTAAAAGAAGCTGTAAGAAATAAACTTAAAGAGAAAATACAGGAAATGAAAGATAATTTCAATAGAGGGAGAGACACTGATAAAGAAAGAAGTAAAAATCCTGGAAATGAAAGACTCAATAAATCAAATTAAAACTTTGATAGAATGATCACCAATAAATTAGGTCACTTTGAAGACAGATTCTCAGTCTTTAAAGACAAAGTATTTAATCTTGAAAATAAAGATAACATTAAACAAAAGATGTTAGGAGACATTGATTGGAATATTCAGGAAATCTGGGATAACATTAAGAGACCAAATTTAAGATTCCTTGGAGTATATAAGGGCTGCAAAATACAATTTAAAGGATGCAGAATCTTTACAAGAAAAATTTCCAAATCTTAGGAACAAGATGGAAATCCATATATAAGCTGTATCTAGAACCCTGAAGAGTCAAGATCAAAATATCTTCTCGATGACACATTATAACAAACATGCCTAATATACAGAATAATGATAGAATTTTAAAAGCCACAAGAAAATACAGCAGGTCTCATTTAGAATAAACCAATTCAGAGTTCAAGTGATTTCACAACCCAGACCTTAAAAGCCAAGAGGATATGCAATGATATATAACAAGCCCTGAAAAACAGGGGTGCCAACCAAGAAAAACTATCCTTCAGAATTGAAGATGAAATAAAAATCTTCCATTCAAAGTGTAAACTAAAGAATTCATAACCACTAAGTCTGCCCTGCAAAACATACTCAATGAAATATTTCATGTGGAAGAAATGAAATTAAAAATGAAAACCAGCATGGGGATGAATTACACTATAATAATTATCAATTAAAGGAAAGTCAAGTCTCAATTAAGCATTAGAAGTAAATCAAAATGGCAAGAAAAATATCATCTCTCTATAACAACATGGAAGGTAAATGGTCTAAAAAACTAAATCAAATTATATAGGTTGACATATTGGATTGAAAAACAAGATATATACTATATACTTTTTACAAGAAACACCTTAAAGGGAATGACATCCCCAGACTGCAAAAGAAAACTGAAAGCAAGCAGGGGTGAGTACTTTCATAACAAACAAAGTAGACTTCAAGAAAAAAATTATTAGAAGAGACAAAGATCACTTCATACTGGGTAAGGGAATCATCCAATAAAAATATAATGATTCTATATATTTATGCCCCAAGCAATGGTGCATCTATATTCATAAAACAAAACATTCTCAATATGAAGACTAAAATATACTACAATGCAATAATATGGAATGATTTCAACACACTCTATCACCATTAGTTCATCCAGACATAAATTAAGCAAATATTCTTTATGATCAAAAATACTATTAATCTAAGGTTGGGATTGTGGCTCAGTGGCAGAGAACCTGCCTAGCATGTGTGAGGCACTGGGCTCAATTCTCAGCACCACATACAAAAAAAAAATAAATGAAATGAAGGTCCATCAATAACTAATAAATATATTTTTTAAAAAACTATAAATGTAATGGACCCAACAGACATCTATAGAATATTTCATCCATTGACAAATGAATTCACTTTCATCTCAGTGACACATGGCACTTTAGATAATATTTTAGGCCACAGACAAAATCTTAGTAAATACAAAAATCAAAGTTAACTCTTTGTATCCTATCAGATCATAATGGAATGAAATTAGAAACTAACAAAGCAAAATAGATACCATTCTAATGCCTAGAGATTAAATAATACACTTTTGAATTAGGAAAGGATTAGCAAAGAAATCATGGTAGAAATAAAATTAGAAAAAAAGAGAATAGAGATACAACATATCAAAATCTCTTGGACAGTATGAATGCAATTCTAAGGGAAAGTTTATAGAACTGAGTTCCAACATTTAAAAAAATGGAAAGATACCAAATAATCTAATTTTACACCTCAAGGCCCTTGAAAAAAGAACAAACTAACACCAAAATCAGTAGAAGAGAAGAAATTATTAAATTAGAGCTGAAATTAACATTGAGAATAAAAATTAATATCAAGGATCAATGAAACTGAGAGTTGGATCTTTGAAAAGATAAACAAGATTGAAATCCTTAACAAAATAACCAAAAGGGAGAGAAGATCCAAATCAATAAAATTAAAGATGAAAAATGAGATATCATCAGAGACACTTCTGAAATCAAGAAGATCATTAAAATTTTATAGTCCAGTAAGCCAGAAAATGTTGAAGATATTGACAAATTCCTATAGACATATGATGTACCCAAATTGAAACATGAGGATATCGAAAATTTAAACAGACCAATATCAAGCAATGATATTGAAGCAGTTGTTAAAATCCTTCCAACAATGAAAAGCCTAGGCCCAGATGGATTTGCAGCTGAGTTCTACCAAACTTTTAAAGAAGAACTAAGGCCCATCCTCCTCAAAACAGTCTATGACAGAAAAGGATGGAACACTGCCAACCCATTCCATGAAGCCAGCATTACCCTGATACCAAAACCAAACAAAAAAACATGAAATGAAAACTTCCGACCAATGGCCTGATGAAACTAGACGCAAAAATCTTTAATAAAATACTGGAAAGCTGCATTAAAATACATATTAAGGGGCTGGGGCTTAGTGGTAGAGTGCTTTCCTCACATATGTGAGTCACTGGATTCAATCCTCAGCACCACATAAAAATAATAAATGAAGATATTGTATTCATCTACAACTAAAAATATTTAAAAATCATATTAAGATAGTGCACCATGATCAAATGGGTTTTATCCCAGGGATACAAGGTTGGTTCAACATAGGCAAATCCAGAAATATAATTCACCACATAAAAAGAGTTAAGGACAAGAATCACATGATTATCTCAATAGATGCAGATAAGGAATTTGATAAATTCCAGTACCCATAAGACGTAATCTGGAACAAGACAGGGATGCCCTCTCTCACCACTTCTGTTCAACATGGTTCTCGAAACACTGGCCAGAGCAATTAGACAGACTAAAGAAATTAAAAGCATAAAAATAGGAAAAGAAGAACTTAAATTATCACTATTTACGGAAGACATGATTCTATACCTAGCAGACCCAAAAGGGTCTACAAAGAAACTACTAGAGCTAATAAATGAATTCAGCAAAGTGGCAGGATATAAAATCAACACACATAAATCAAAGGCATTCCTGTATATCAGCGACAAATCTTCTGAGATGGAAATGAGGACAACCACCCCATTCACAATATCCTCAAAAAAAATAAAATAAAATACTTAGGAATCAACCTAACAAAAGAGGTGAAAGACTCATACAATGAAAACTACAGAACCCTAAAGAGAGAAATAGAAGAAGATCTTAGAAGATGGAAAAATATACCCTGTTCATGGATAGGCAGAACCAACATCATCAAAATGGCGATATTACCAAAAGTTCTCTATAGGTTTAATGCAATGCCAATCAAAATCCCAACGGCATTTCTTGTAGAAATAGAGAAAGCAATCATGAAATTCATATGGAAAAATAAACGACCCAGAATAGCAAAAACAATTCTAAGCAGGAAGTGTGAATCAGGCGGTATAGCGATACCAGACTTCAAACTACACTACAGAGCAATAGTAACAAAAGCAGCATGGTACTGGTACCAAAACAGGCGGTGGACCAACGGTACAGAATAGAGGACACAGAGACCAATCCACAAAATTACAACTATCTTATATTTGATAAAGGGGCTAAAAGCATGCAATGGAGGAAGGATAGCATCTTCAACAAATGGTGCTGGGAAAACTGGAAATCCNAGGGAAATTGCATGGAAATGGAAGGAGACCCTCATTGTTATACAAAATTACATATAAGAGGAAGTGAGGGGAAAGGGAAAAAAAACAAGGGGGATAAATGAATTACAGTAGATAGGGTAGAGAGAGAAGAAGGGAGGGGAGGGGAGGGGAGGGGGGATAGTAGAGGATAGGAAGGGCAGCAGAATACAACATACACTAGTATGGCAGTATGTAAAAACGTGGATGTGTAACCGATATGATTCTGCAATCTGTATACGGGGTAAAAATGGGAGTTCATAACCCACTTGAATCAAATGTATTAAATATGATATGTCAAGAGCTTTGTAATGTTTTGAACAACTAATAATAAAAAATTTAAAAAATAAATAAATAAACACTAGAGAAACTAGGAACAGAAACAACTAACCTCAACATTACAAAGGGTAAACATGACAAACCAAAAGGCCAACATCATACTGAATGGAGAAAAACTGAAAGCCTTTCCTCTAAGAAAAGGAATAAGACAAGGATGTCCACTGGCACCACTCATATTCAGCATAGTCCTTGAAACTCTAGCCAGTGCAACCAGGCAAGAAAAGGAAATAAAGGAGTACAAATAGGAAAGAAATAAGTCAAATTATCTCTGTTTGTTTATGACATGATCCTATATCTAGAAGACCCGGAAAACTCCACCAGAGGACTTCTAGAGCTGATAAACAATTTAGCAAAGTAGCCTAATAGAAGATTAATATACATAAATCAAATGTTTTCCTGTACTCCAATAATGAAGCTGCTGAAAAAAAATTAGGAAAACTATCCCATTCATGCTTACTTTTTTTAGTTGTAGTTGGACACAATATCTTTATTTATTTTTATGTGGTGCTGAGGACTGAACCAGTGCCTCACATACATGACGCAGGCACTGTACCAATGAGCTACAGCCCCAGCCCACGTTCATGCTTATGTTTTAAAAAGAAACATATCTACTCAAGCAGGTGAAAGACCTCCACAATGAAAACTATAGAAAAGTGAAGAAAGAAATTAATGAAGATGTCAAAAGATGGAAAGACCTCTCATGTTCTTAGATTGGTAGGATTAATATTGTCAAAATGGCCACACCACCAAATGATTCAATGTAATCCCCAACAAAATGTCAATAACATTCTTTACAGAATTAGAAAAAAAATTTCTAAAATTTATTTGGAAGAATAAGAGACCCAGAAGAGCAAAAGCAATCCTGAGCAAGAAGAAAGTTCCCTGGGGGCATCACAGTATTAGACCTCAGATTATATTACAGAAATAGAGTAACAAAAACACCACGGTATGGGGATGTGGCTCAGTGGTAGAGTGTCTACGTGATATGCATGAGGCCCTGAGTTCAATCTCCAGCAACACACACAAAAATAAATAAATAAACAATTTTAAAAAACACCATGGTACTGGCATCCAACCAGACATGAAGACCAATGAAATATAATAAAATTCACAGAGACAAAGCTACATAGATATAGTCATCTGATATTGGACAAAGTTGCCGAAAACATACATTAGAGTAAAGATAGCTATTTTAATTAATTATACTGGGAAAACTAGATATCCATATATCAAAGAATGAAATTTGATCCCTACTTCTCACCCTGCACCAAAGTCAACTCAAAGTGGATCAAAGACCTAAAAATTAGACCAGAAACTCTGCCACTGCTAGCATAAAACATTGGCCCCATACTCCAATATGTTGGCAAAGGCACTGTCTTTCTTAACAAGACTCCTAAACTTCAGGAAATAAAACCAAGAATCAATAAGTGGAATGGCATCAAATTAAAAGCTTTTGTATGACAAGAGAAATAAGAGCATGAAGAGAGAGCCTACAGAATGGGAGAAGATCTTTTCCACCTATTCCTCAGATAGGTCATTAATACACAGAATATATAAAGAACTCAAAAAGCTTAACACCAAAAGGGAATAAACCAGTTAACTAGGATCTCAGTCTTGTGGATGTACATAAAGGCAAGACTCACTATGGTGTATTCATGTATGTATATAGGAAAGTTATATCAGATCCATTCTACTATCTTTCTTTTTCCCATCCTCCCTCCCTTCCCTTCATTCCCCTTTACCTAATCCAATGAACTTCTATCTTCCTCTCCCCACCCCCTTATGATTGTAGGTTAGCATCTATATTTCAGAGAAAACAGAGTAACCCAATTAATAAATGGGCAAAAAACTACAGAGATACCTCTCAAAAGAAAAAATACAGCCGGGCATGGTGGTGCATACCTGTAATCCCAGTGGCTCAGGGGTTGAGACAGGAGGATTCGAAGTTCAAAGTCAGCTTCAGCAAAAGTGAGGCACTAAGCAACTCAGTGAGATCCTGTCTCTAAATAAAATACAAAATAGGGCTGGGGATGTGGTCCAGTGCCCCTGAGTTCAATCCCTTGGGCCAAAAAAAAAAGAAGAAGAAATACAAATGGCCAACAAATATATGAAAAACTGTTCAACATCTCTAGCAATCAGGGAAATGCAAATGAAAAATACATTGGGATTCCAATTCACCCTAGTCAGAATGGCAATTATCAAGAATACAAGTAAGAAAGGGGGAGTGATCATGAACTGAAATTGATTTCCATGCATATATGAGTTTGCCTGGATGAAATCAACTACTATGTGTAACCATAAAGCTCTAATAAAAAAGAATACATAGGGATGGGGCTGTAGCTCAGTGGCAGAGTGCTTGCCTTGTGAGGCACTGGGTTCAATCCTCAGCACTACATAAAAGCAAACAAATAAAATAAAGGCATGCTGTCCATCTATGACTACAAAAAAAATTTAAAAAGAATCCAATTAATAATAAAAGCTGGCAAGGATGTGGGTAAAACAGTTCACTTATACAGTGTTGCTGTGACTGAAAATTAGTAAGACCACTTATAATGCAGTATGCAGATTCCTCAAAAATCTAGAAATGGAACCACCACATGACCCAATTATTCCATTCCTTGGTATACACCCCAAAGATCTAAAATCAGCATACTATAGAGATGGAGCCAAATCAATATTTCTAAGAGTATAATTCATAATAGCCAAGTTATAAACCATCCCAAATGCCTATCAACAGATGAATGAATGAAGAAAATGTAATATGCACACAATGGAATTTCACTCAGTCATAAAAAAGAATGAAATTATGGCATTTACTGGTATATGAATGGAACTGGAGAACATCATGATAAATGAAATAAACCAGACCCAGAAAATCAAGGGTCAGATTTTTTCTCTCATATGTGGAAGTTAGAACAAAATAAGGGGAAAAAGCTGGGGCAGGGAGAAGCCCATGAAAATAGAGATCAGTGGAGTAAAGAAAAGGGGTTTGAGAGTGAGGGAAAAGAGATGGGAAACAGAAGGAACTGTGCAATTAAACTGACCAAATTATCTTGTGTACATATATGAATATATCGTGAATTTCACCTTTATATCTATAATGCACAAATTTAAAAAAACTATAAATTAATGAAAGAAATACCAGTAGAGCAGTGGAAAGGGGAGGGGGGGCTGGAATACAGAGGGGAAGGTGGAAGTACTGGGGACTGAAATGCAGCAAATTTAATTCCATTCTTGTAATTAAATTATGGCATTTGCCAGTAAATGGATGGAACTGGAGACTATCATGCTAAGTGAAATAAGCCAATTCCAAAAACCACAGACTGAATATTTTCTCTGATAGACAGATGCTAACACACAATAAGCTGGGTGGAGAATAGAAGTTCATTGGATTAGACAAAGTGGAGTGAAGGGAAGGTAGGGGGATGGGAATGGGAAAGACAGTAGAATGAATTGGACATAACTTTCCTATGTTCATATATGAATACACGACCAGTGTAACTCCACATCATGTACAACCACAAGAATAGGATCCTAATTAGAATAAGTTATACTCCATGTATATAATATGCCAAAATACACTCTACTGTCATGCATATCTAAAAAGAAGAAATAAAAAATGGCTGGGGAGACAAAAATTCCATTCTTATATAATTGTATTAAAATTGTATAAATGTATTAAAATGTTATGTGTAAACAGTAATGTACTAATAATTTTAAAAGAATAAAAATAATAGTGAATTACTATTGAGGAACCAATTGTTCTGTCAGAATGCCATAACAGGTAGCTAAATATTACAAAGTCATTTTTACATTTACCATAAAATATTATATTAAAGCTGTTTCTGAAACCATCTTTTGTCACCTCTGACCTCTATTATTTTATATATCATCAAACAGAACTCCCCAATCATAAAATTAGCTTATGAGTTTTTTCCCCCAATTTGTTTCTATACTACATTTTGCATGTGCATGAGAGGAGGATCCTGGAAGACATGATAGTTATAAAGTAGCAGTTACATTCATTCAATTGCTTAGAAGGGAAGGAATGAAAGTTAACTTTGATAGAAATTAAGTGAAATTTGTTTCTGATGTCACTCTGTCCTTTTAGTCTTTTTCACATTTATTATTTACATTTTTCAGTCATTAACAGTCTGACCTTAAGCTGCCTTTTGACTAATTGAAATCACCTTGTGTTTCAAGCAGGGTTATTTGATTCCAAAATGCTTGGACTTCATCCTATAATTCTCTTTCTAACATGAATCCAGCTGCATTTGATAATTTCCTGTAAGAAAAATGAAAGTAGATTTGATAAATTTCTTTATTTTCCTAATGCTTATTTTGAGTATTATATTAGTACATATATATTTTGTTTTATCAAATGTTTACTCAGCTATCTTGTAAATGTTCATACTAACAAAAAATAGAGAGAGAAACACATGATACTGAAAGAAAGCAGAAAGTTTGGTGCAGAACAAAATATAAAAAGAAAGTACTGGCCTGTTGTGGTGGTAGATGCCTGTGATTCCCAGATACTCTGGAGGCTGAGAGAGGAGGATTGCAAGTTAAGGTCAGCCTCAGCAACCTAGCAAGACCCTGCTTCAAAGTAAAAAATAAAAAGCACTGGGGAGGTAGCCTGCCACAGTCTGGCTGGGCACAATTCACTAGCCACTTATTAAGCAGGAACGAACTTTATTTTTAGAACACACAGCAGCACCACACTAGCTCTTCAGGAATTCCCTCAGAGGCCAAGTGCAACCACCTGCTCCTAGGGAGCCTCTCAATCCCCACTCCTCCCCCTCTTGAGGCCGATTGGCTGGGTCACGTGGATGGAGCCAAAAGAGTCCCCAGTGAGCAGCTCCATGGTCTGAAAGGGCGGGGAAACAGCCCAATGAGCATCACCACAGAGGAGCCAATCAGCTGGCAGCTGGAAGTTTGCTGGGGCCGCTGTGAGCCAATCAGCTGGAAGTTTGCTGGGGCCCCTTCGGCTGTGGCTCTCAACAGTAGCCCATTAGTAGAGTGCTCCTGGATTCAATGAAGAGGGAGGAGAAGGAGGAAGAATTACTAAGGTTAGACATCTTAAATAACAAAGGAAGAACTCAGAGGACTCTCTATTGGACAAGAAAACTATTTGGTGAAAATTATTAAAAATAAATCATTGAAACTCTCTGGAATTTAACCTAAGGATATATGGAGGAATATTCATTCAAGAAAATTGACAGCATCTTGGTAAAATTCTTTATCATCGTCCTCCAATTCCTGCTACGTTATGGAAGTTCTATTTCATCAATGCACAGCTAAAAACAGAGAGGTCTCCTCTTCTTTGAGCTTCCAGTTGGGGGTGTGGTTTCACCCCAAGAAGGGAAGGCCACCAGTAACATTCCTCTCCCCAGCTACAAAAGACATACCCTGTTTTCCAGGAAGTGGATGCTGAGAGGACTAGGGTTCCATTCTTTTTCCCAGCTTCAATTGATAGAATCTAAGTTCTACTCCCAGATGAAGCAGGTTAAGAATATAGGGGGCACTGATTGCCTCCATTCCAGAACTCTCTATTCCTCTTTAGAGCAAAGTTTCCTGGGGTGAAGAGGCAAGCTGATAAGACCAGAGGCTGCTATTCTCACCCAGTGCTCACTTGTAGAGTAGGGTGTTATATCTTGGAAAATCACATTCCTATTCCCAGCTCCAGCAAACTGGTGAATATAATAAAAAGCACAGAATTGTACACTTTTGAAAAGAGACAATATTATAAGTTTTTAATTTCCAAAATCAAGAAAAATCTCAATCTAAAAGAAAACAGAAAAAGGGATCAAGCAACAGATTGGACAAATAACAAATACTAAAATGGTAGATTTAAATCCAACCACAATAGTGATAAAATGAAATATATTTGTAAATGATCTGATCATCTGGGTTAATAGGCAGATACCATCAGGCTTGGAAAAAAAACAAGACATAACTACATATGGTCTACAAGAGATCCACTTGAAATATAAAACCACAAATAGCTTAAAGAGAAAAATTTGGAAAAGATAATACTCATCAAAAGAAAGCTAGAGTGGATGTTATTAATTCAATAAAGTATGATTCAGAGCCAGAACACTGAGGATCACTTCACCACTTCAGAAGGGCAAAGTGGTCAATTCATTATAATGAATAAAGTTTTCCAGGTATGGTGGTGCACGCCTGTAATTCCAGAGACTGGAGAGGCGGAGGCAGGAGAATCACAAGATTGAAGCCAGTCTCAGCAACTTAGAAAGGCCCTAAGCAACTTAGCAAGACCCTGTCTCAAAATAAAATCATAAAATATTCAATATGTATACAATTAAAGACAAAACTGCAAAATGAATTAAGCAAAGATAAAAGAATAAACATAAATGAATAAAAAGATAAAAAGTTCATAAATATAGTCTAAGATTTCAATACCATGTTCTAAATAATTTATAAAACAAGGAAACCCAAAAATGGTAATATAGAATACTTGAACACTATCAAAACATATTATAACAGAAGAATATATCTTCTTTTCAATTACATATAGAAAATTTACCAAGGTAGACCATACCCTGAACCACAAAACAAGTCTCAATAATTATTATTATTTTTTTTTGGTACAAGGGATTGAATCCAGGAGCACTTTGCCACTGAGCCACATCCCAGCCCTTATTTTTAATGTAATACTTTAATATCTTTATCACTTAGCTCATCTAGAAGTTTTTCAATAGGCAGTCCTTTTTAAATTTTGAGACAGGGTCTTGCTAAGTTGCTTAGGGCCTCGTTAAATTTCTGAGGCTGGCTTTGTACTTATGATCCTCCTGCCTCAGCTTCCTGAGGTACTGGGATTACAGGCACATACCAACATGCCACAGCAATAAATTGAATAAATTTAAATTCATGTCATACAAAGTATGTTACTAGACATCAATACCAGAAAGTAGTGTGGAAAATCCCCAAATATCTGAAAACTAAATAACAAAGTTCTAAGCATTCATTAGGTTTAACAAGAAATCAAAAGAAAAGTTAGAAGATTTGAACTAAATGAAAACCAAAAATTTTCTTTCAAAATTTGTGGGATTCAGTAAAGTCATGCTTAGAGAAATTTTGATAGCAATAAAATATAATATTAGAAAATAAAAACTGAAATTGATAGCCTCAGTTTTTACCTCAGGATACGAGAGAATAAAGGGGCAAATAAATCCAAATTAAGCAGATTACAGAATAAATATCAAAACAAAAATCAATGAAATACAATAAAATAGTGATATGCAACATTTTTTACAGTAAAAAATGTCTGATGGTCAAATAAAAAAATAGAAACTAATAAATGACATTAAAAATGGTTCTGGGATGGGGTTGTGGCCCAGTGGTAGAGCACTTGCTTAGCACATGTGAGACACTGGGTTCAATTCTTACCATGATACATAAATGAATAAATAAAATAATGGTGTGTGTGTGTGTGTGTGTGTGTGTGTGTGTGTGTGTATAGCTTTTTGGTACCAGGTATTGAACTCAGGGGCACTTGACCACTGAGCCACATCTCCAGCCCTATTTTGTATTTCATTTAGAGATAGGGTCTTACTGAGTTGTTTAGCGCCTCACCCTTGCTGAAGCTGGCTTTGAACTTGCGATCCTCCTGTCTCAGCCTCCCCCAAAAAAATATTTTTAAAAAATGGTTCTTTGAAGCCAGACATAGTGTCACACACCTGTAATCCTAGTGACTTGGCAGATTGAGGCAGGAAGATTACAAGTCCACAGCCAGCTTGGGGAATTTAGTGAGACCCTGTTTCAAAATAAAAACAAAAAGGCTTATTTCACTTAGTATGATGCTCTCCAGTTTCATCCATTCACCAGAAAATCACATAATTTCATTCTTCTTCATGGCTGAGTAAAAACTCCATGGCCTATATCTAACACATTTTCTTTATCTGTTCATCTATTGACAGGCATCTGGGCTGGTTCCATAATTTGGTTATTGTGGATTTTGCTGCTATAAACATTGATGATGTGCCTGTACTGTATCACTAGAGTATGCTGATTTAATGCTTTTGGATAAATGCCATTGAGAGGGATAGCCGGGTCATATATTGGTGCCATTCCTAGTGTTTTGAGAAATTGCCATACTGCTTTCCAAAGTGATTATATTAATTTGCAGTCCCACCAACAATACATGAGTGTAACTTTTCCCCCACATCCTCACCAGCATTTATTATTTTTATTTTGGATAATTGCCATTCTAACTAACGTGAGATGAAATACCAACATAATTTTATTTGCATTTCCCTGATTGTGAGTATTATTGAACAGTTTTTTCATATATTTGTTGGTCATTTGAGAAATGTCTGCTTAGTTCTTTTGCTCATTTATTGATTGGGTTGTCTGTGTGTGTTGGTGTTTTTTAAGTTCTTTATATATTCTGTATATTAATCCCTTGCTGGCAAAAATTTTCTCCTACTCTACAGGCTGTTTCTTCACCCTCTTGTTTCCATCACTATGCAGAAGCTTTTTCATTTGATGCCATCCCATTTACTGATTCTCTGTTTTATATCTTGAGCTTTAGGGATCTTGTTAAGGAAGGCAGTGTCTTTGCCAATATGTTGAAGTTCCTACATTTTCTTTCAGCAGTTGCAATGTTTTGGGTCTAATTCTTACACCTTTGATCCATTTTGAGTTGACTTTTGTGAAGGGTAAAAGGGATCTACTTTCATTTTTCTATATGTGGATATCCAGATTTCCAGACACCATTTGTTTTTTAACAAATGGTGTCTGGAAATTTGTTTTTTAGCCTTTTTAGGTTATCTTATCTGTATATATGTATGCATGTATGTATATATATTATATATATAAATAAAAATTTGATAATCTATTTATTTGTTGTATTCAAATCTCTTTATTGTGTTCTAAAGGTAGAATCCAGTATACAGATGATTATGTTTTAATAGCTAAATTACATAAGCCCATGTTCCACTGAGCCTGTGTACCACAGCACTGACTTTAAATGGGACTCGCTGTTACATAGCTTATTAAATACATAGTGAAAATGGTCATACAGTGGTTTAGTTAGCTTTATAAAAGTAACTATTTCAAAAATTGAAATACTGAATACATAAAATGGAAGTTTTGTGATTTTTAAACATTCACTGTATGTACCTGCAACAGAAGTATTGGTAGTTACCTATTACTCCAATCGTTAAATAACTGTTAATATGAATGATTGTATCCATACAAGAGGATACATAAATTAAAATGATTGTATCC
>NW_026000257.1:192259-268748 GCF_001458135.2 Marmota marmota marmota | reverse complement strand
TATATATATATATATATATATATATATATATATATATATATACATACACACACACACACACATACACATACACACAATGGAGTTTTACTCAGTCATAAAGAAGAATGAAATTATGACATTTGCTGGTAAATGGATGGAACCAGAGCATATTATGTTAGGTGCAAGAAGCCAGACAAAGAAAGCCAGAGGTCACATGTTTTTTTCTCATATGTGAAAGCTAGAAAAAAATAGGGAAAAAGAAGGGAGGAACAGAATCCCATGAAAATACAAGGAAGATCATTGGTAAAGAAAGTGGATAGAGGGAGAGAGGGGAAGGATGGGAAAAGGGTAGAACTTCAGAATAAAAATTTAAAAATAATGCTCTGTGTGTGTGTGTGTACCAGTGAATTTCATCTTTATGTATATCTATGAAGCACCAATAAAAAGAGTAGAAAAATATATGGAAGAATAGTAGAATAGGGGAAAGGGAACAGGAGAAGGGAGGAGGGCATGTAAAGAGGAAGTACTGGGGATTAAAATGAAACAAATTATATTTCCTGCTTGTATGATTATATCAGAATGAACCCCACTATTAGGTATAACTATATTGCATTAATAATAATAAATAAAAGTACTGGGATTATATCTCAGGGGTAGACTGCCCCTGAGGTCTATTCCCAGTACCACAAACAAGCAAAAAATGTGGTTCTTTGAGAAGATCAATGTAATTGATAAACCTCACTGGGTGCGGTGACCCATGCCTATAATCCCAATGACTCCACAAAGTTTAAAGCCATCTTCAGCAACAGCAAGATGCTAAGCAACTCAGTTAGACCCTGTCTCTAAATAAAATACAAAATAGGGCTGAGGATGTTGCTCAGTGGTTGAGCGCCCCTGAGTTCAATCCCCAGTAACTGCCCCCGCCCTCCAAAAAGAATTGGTAAACCTCTAGTCAGAATGCTCAAGAAAAATAAAGAAAACACACATTATTAAGAAAGTGAGAATGAAAAATAAAACATAACCACAGCTTTAAGAATTAAGGGAATAGAATCAATTTAATGCTAGGTAATTAGACAATTTATAAGAAATGTAAAAATTCATTGAAAGTCTTAAAGTATCAAAAGTCACTCAAGAAGAAACAAAACAGGGCTGGATATGTAGCATAGTAATACAGTACTTGCTTAGCATATTTGAGACCCTGGGTTCCTTCTCTGGCACTGCAAAATAATAATAAACAAACAAAATAAAATGAGTTAAAATTTGAAAATCCCTGTATATATTTTAAAAAGAGATTTTCTATTTACAAACCTCCCCACAAGAAAAACTCCTGGACCACAAGGTTTTCAGTGTTGCATTTTACCAAATATTTAAGGAAAAAAAAAATACCTGTTCTAAACAAATTCTTCCCGAAAATTCTACAGGGGGCTGTTATCATTTGCATCTAGAAATAACCTCTGAAAAGCTCATGTTTTGACACCATGACACTCAACCCAGGAAGTTTCAGAAGTGGGGCTTTTAGGCAAAGAGTTGTGATCTCATTAGTGGATTAATACATTTGATCGATTAATAATTTGAAAGGAATATTGGGTTGGAGATGTATTCAAGTGGGGCATTTCCATAAAGGTGGACTGTTGTAGAAACTGATAAACCAGTTCTAAAAGTAGGTTTTGGGGGACATGTCCTTGGAATTATATTTTGTCCTTGGCTCCTCCCCACCTGCTTACAGGCTATCATGAGCTGAGCAGTTTCTGTCAGCCACACCTTTACACTATGATGTTCTGCCTCACCTTGGGCCCAGAACAATGGAGTCCATGGTTATGGATTGAGACCTCTGAAACCTTGAGCCCCAAATTAACATTTACTCCTTTAAGTTGTTCTTATCAGGTATTTTGGTCACAGTAATCAAAAGGAAAACTAATCTTTAAATAGACTGTAGATAATTGATTTCCTAGGGATAGAGTGGGGAATGGGTAAGGAAGAGGGATTTTTTTTTGTTTGTGGTACTGGGGATGGAATCTTTATCACTGAGCTACACCCCCAGAGCTTTTTATTTTCTATTTTGAGACAGAGTATCTCTGAGTTTCCCAGTCTGACCTCAAGCTTGTAATCCTCTTGCCTCAACCACCTGAGTCACTGGGATTACAGGAGAGTGCTACCGAGATTGGCATAAAGGGATTATATTTAATGCATTTTATTGTATCTCTGATCATATTTCCATAAAGGTGGACTGTTGTAGAAACTGATAAACCAGTTCTAAAATTCTTAATCAAGATAGCATGGCACTGGCACTTGGAGATTCAATGGAATCAAATAAGTCCAGAAATAGTTCAATTGGTTTTCAACAAAAGTGCAAGGAAAATGCAGTGCGTGTTAATCTTTTCAATAAATAGTCCTGGAACTAAAAATAAAAAAATGAATGCTGATCTAGACCTTGAGATATCTAAAAAGTAAATTCAATCATAAAACTAAGCATGAAAGTTAAACATGGAGATTCTAGGAGACAAAAGCATAGGAGAAAGTCTATAAAATCTTGAGTTTGGGGAAAATTTCTTAGATATGACACTAAAAGTATGATTCATAAAAGAAAATAATAAATTAGATTTCATCAAAATTAAGACTTTCTGAGGCTGGGGCTGTAGCACAGTGGCAGAGCACTTGCCTAGCATGTGTGAGGCACTGGGTTGGATCTTTAGCACCATATAGAAATAAATAAAATAAAGGCATTCTGTCCATCTACAAATATAATTTTTTTTAAAAAAAATTAAGACTTTCTGTGTTGGGAATATAGCTCCATGGTAGAGTGATTGCCTAGCATGTAGAAGGTTCTGGTTTGATAAACAGCACTGCAAGAAAGAAAAATGTGTTCCTGAAATGGTGGCTCACACCTGTAATCATGACTGCTCAGGAGGCTGTAGGAGAAGGATCACAAGTTTAAGATCAGCCTCAGCAATTTAATGACACCCTGTCTCAAAAAAGGGGGGGTGGGGATGGGGATGCAGCTCAGTGTTAAAGCACCCCTGGGTTTAATCTCCAGTACCAATCACAAAAAATTAAATAAATATTAACTATGTTTTACCCACCTATTTCAAACTATTACATATTTACTCAAGAGGAAAGAAAATTTGTCTATACAAATATCTGTATATAATATTCTAATAAGCTTTATTTGTAGTAATAGCCAAAATATGAAAACAAAATAGTCATTAACAACTTTTTAATAAAAAAACAAATTGTAACATATCCATATAGTGGAAAGAAAGTAAGAAGGAGAGGAAGGAGGGAAAGAAGGAGGTAAAAATGAAGAGAGGATGGGAAGAAGGAAAAAGGATTGAAAGAGAAAAGGAATACGAAGGAAAGAAAGAGCAAAAGAATTAAAAAAAAATTCCTTAAGTTTTCTTATGAATGCCTGAGATTTATGAAACACTATCCTTATTTAAGGTGTGTACTGAAAACCATACTACTTCCCATACAAAATGCAGGTACTTCTGGGGTTTGAATACCACTTAGAGCACAGGAACACAAAAGGCAGCAATAGACCAGAGACAGAAATTTCTGTGCAGAACATGGTGGCGCACACCTGTAATCCAAACAGCTCAGGAGGCAGAGGCAGGAGGATGGTGAGTTCAAAGCCAGACTCAGCAAATTAGTGAGGCCCTAAGCAACTCAGCAAGACCCTGTCTCTAAATAAAATATAAAAAAGGGGTGGGTATGTTGCTCAGTGGTCAAACACCCCTAGGTTCAATCCCCAGTAACAAAAAAAAAAATTAAAAATTAAAAAAAAACCCAAACCAACCACAAAAAACAAGCATAGCCAGGTGTGGTATCGCATGCCTGTAATCCCAGTGGCTTGGGAGGCTGAGGCAGGAGGATTGAAAGTTCAAAAGCCAGCCTCAGCACCTCAGTGAGACCCTAAACAACTCAGGGAGACCCTCTCTCTAAATACAAAAAAAGGCTGCGGAAGTGACTCAGTGGTTAAGCACCTGGGATTCAATCTCTGGTACAAAAAATAAACAAACAAACAAACAAATAAATAAGAAAAGAAATTCCTAAGAAGCAGCCTATTACTTTCACTTTCTAAACCTGTCCCTGTCTCTCGGTAGACCTATCTTCCTGCACCATAAATTATAGCTTCCTGCTATACTCATTTTTCACATGTGACTTTGAATTCATATTGTTGAGATTTTTCACCTTCAATATGAAGTTGGAGTTGATAGCATAGTTTTACAGAACACAAAACAACACCATTACTTCCTAATAAATAGCAGTAGATGAATGTTTCCAAACCATCACTTTCAGAGTTGATAAAGTGGTAGTACTTTGTGCAGGGATATATCATGCAGTTTACTTCATAAAGAAAGTTTCTAAACTTGGACCAAGACAGAGTCCACAACTCAACGTGCCTTTCTTTCATGTTATATTTTATGTCATTTCTATTCATGGATGTCCTCATCTATAAAGTGGATTTAATATGAACACCAACTTCCTAAGGTTATTTTTCCATATCAAATAAGTTTAGTGTATGCATAAACATTAAAATAATACTTAATGCACATAAGTATAACATGATTTTTTAACGTAGATTTCCATGCTTTGTAATGTTTAAAGGCAACTTACAGTCAATAATGTTAATCCCAGGTATATTACATTCATCCACTAAAATGAATATTTTAAAAGAATTAAGGTGTAAATAATGCCTGGAGGGAAACTACTACTTTTAAAGGCATTCACATAGCTACTTCAAGTCCAAATTTGTTAATTTCCTAGAATTTTTAACTTTAGAGACTTTACCCTCTATTTTTTTATATTTTTGTTCAGTGGCCTCTGGTATTGCAAAAATGTTGCTCAACAACCTGTGTAAATGCCTTCCAATTTTAAAGTACAATAAAGATTTTCTTTTTCCACTTTTGAAATAACCAGTTTGATTTTAAAGTATTTTGCTTGGGAAAGATCAGAAAAATGTTAATAGTCTTGCTGCTGCAAGCAGGACTATCTGGTATGTGATCATAACCCTGATCATAATTGTAATCAGAATGAAACAGGCACTGATTATATGCCAGACACTGTTGGAAGCCCTTAACAAGCACCATTCATTTTAATCCCTACAACAATTTAGGAGCATGCACTACTGCTGTGCCCAACTGACAAATGAGGGAACACAGGATCTCAGGTTAATTAACTCAACAAGGAAGAGACAGTGAAGCAGTGAGGAAAACAGAATTCAAACCTAAGAATTCTGATTCTAGAGCTAATACCTATGAGATTTTGAAAAGCACAAAATTGGTTTGGTTTTTTGTATTTATTTATTTATTTATTTTTGTTACTGGGGATTGAACCTAGGGATGCTTAACCACTGAGCCACATACCCACCCCTTTTTTTATATTTTATTTAGATACAGGGTCTTGCTGAGTTGCTTAGGGCCTCACTAATTTGCTGAGATTGGCTTTTCACTTTCAACATCTGTAAAATGTTGGGAATAAATGAAGGCCTTCCAACACTGGGAAGTTGTGAAACTTGCATTAAAATTGCACAAAGTGATAGCTCAGTGGTAAAGCACTTGCCTAGCATTTGTGAGATCCTGGACCCAATTTATAACACTGCAGCAAAAAATAATATACTTATTATATTTGCCATTGACTATTTGTAGAATTATTCAAGCAAAAGATCTACAACAGCAAGAACTGTTAAAATATGTATTCTCAAAATTTTCTTCAGTTCCAAAGATTTTTAGTAGCACACCCAATAGGTTTTCATTTTCATTTCTGAATTTGATTTTTTTTTTATTTTACTCCATTACTACATATTACAGATCCTATTTTGTACTTTCCTGAGTTATGAAAGGCCTGATTATATACATAGTGTTATCATCAGATATTGGGGAAACACCTGAGGAGGTGGCATATTTTCCAAGAAGTAAGGGCATTTGGTAGTAGATTCTGGGAAGATGGTTACAGTGGTGACTATACAGCTTTTAAGTATCTCCAAACACCCACATATAAACGGAGCAGTAAAGCACAGAAGCAAAATTCATGGGTAATGTTTTCATCAAAGCTAGTTTAACAAGGTATCACCGAAAACTTCCAAATTCAAGTAGATAAGGACAAACCACCAACAGTCACATTACCTACATGATATGAGTACCTATGTAGAAGGAAAAAGAAGTACAGTCAACCCTCCTCATCCATAGGCTCTGCACCTGCAAATTCAACCAACTGAAAATCAAAAACAATTAGGAAAGGGCTGGGAATGTGGCTCAGTGGTAGAGCACTTACCTACCATGCATGAGGCCTTAAGTTCACTCCCCTCAAAAATGATTGAGAAAAAGCCCTGTATCTATACAGATAGAGACTATTTCTTGTAATTATTCCCTAACAATATAGTATGACACCTATTTTCAAAGCATTCATATTGAATTAGGTATTATAGTAAACTAGAGAGGATCTAAAGTGTATGGGAGGGCATGTTTAGGTTATATGCAAACACTGCTCCCTTTTTTTGGTGAAGGGGTCTCTTTCTTTGCATAGGCTGGTCCTGAATTCCTGGGCTCAAGCCAACCTTCTGCCTCAGCACCCCCCAAGGAGCTAGGATTAGAGGCTCAAACTATTGCACCCCACTACTATCCAGTTTTCTGTAAAGGAGTTTAGCATCCACAGATTTGATATCTCTGTGTGTTCCTGGAATCAATCCCCTTCAGATACCAAGGGGTGACTATACTAGCACAGTGTCTGGTTAACTGGATAACATAAGAACTGCAAACAACCTAACTCATTGGAAAAAGCAGTGAAAACTGGGAGGGTTTCATCCCTTTTCAATTCCAAGTGAGTTCAAAGGGCCCAACTCAAGAGGCATTGGAACACTATAACCCTGGGTAAATACCTCGGGGCACTATTCAGAGAGAAGCCTGCAATTATGAAAACAAGCTGGAGGTAGATTCACAATTCAATTGGAAATAAGCAAGAGACTAAGGAAATGAGAATGTCCCATTCTATACTGTCTACTTATGTGAGTATCAAGCACTTGAAATGTGATCAATCAGAATTAAAATGTGTTGTAAAACATACAAATTTTGAAGACTTAGTAGGAAAAACTATAAAATATCTCATTAAGTTCTATAGAGATCACATACTAAACTAATATTTTGGATAAGTTAAATAAATGATTAAAATTAATATAACTTGTTTCTTCATTATTCATTTACTTGACTACTTACTTATTTTTAGTACTGGGAATTGAACCCAGAGGTGCTTTCCTGCTGAGCTACTTCCCCAATCCTTTGTTTTTATTTTTTTTAATTTTGAGACAGGCTCTCACCAAGTTGCTGAATCTGGCCTCAAGTTTGTCATCCTCCTCCCAGGATCACAAACAGGCACCACCATACCTGACTAGTTTTTTCTATATTTTACATTTTGGCTACTAGAAAATTGTAAATTGTATGTGTTGGCAGCCTTATATTTCCATAAGACAGCATTCCATATTACTGATAAGTGGATACGTGGACAAGTCAATCAGGCAGCAGGAGTAGAAGGGAATAGATGTAAGTGGATGCACAATATTTAATCAGTTTAAAGTGGGGCACACCAGTAATTCCAGAAACTCAGTTAGCTGAGGCAAGAGGACCACAAGTTCAAGGCCAGCCTCAGCAACTTAGTGAGACCTTGTCTCAAAATAAAAAGTAAAAAAGACTGGGAATGTGGTTCAGTGGTTAAGCACACTTGGGTTCAATCTCTGGTATCCCCCAACTCCCCCCAAAACATTTAAAAATGTGAAACTAGATGGAATTTCTTAGGAAGTAAATTTATATAAGGAAAAAATCCAAATACTGAGGCCTGGGCATTTCAGCACTCAAAATTATGAAAAGTGAAAAAAAAAGTACAGGAGAATGCAGGTGAACACAAAGAAAGCAGTCTCCAAAGACTAAGGAAAATCATTTATCAAGGAGTGAGGAGTTAACAACTGTACCAAGTGTTGCAAGCAAGATGAAGTTTAAGAATGTGTGTACAGCTGGGCAAGCAGCCACATGCCTGTAATCCCAGCAGCTTGGGAGGCTGAAACAGGAGGATTGTGAGTTCAAAGACAGCCTCTGCAATTGCGAGACACTAAGCAATTCATTGAGACCCTGTCTCTCTTAAAAAAAATGAAAAAAGAATCACAGGTCCTGGATGCAGCTTTGAGGAATAAGTGTATCTGAAAATTTTACATAACTGTCAGGGTTTTGAGACCTGGTGGGAACATCTCCTTGAACTTGTGGACAAGTAGCTCTCTGATGTGCATGCAGCAGGAGCAGGACCTAAGGATTTCCTTCCAAAACGTAAGGCCTAGGACTAGGCTTCTACTGCACACACACTAGAAAAGCAGAGGAAGGAAATGAGAAAAGAGATTACACACACACACACACACACACACACAAACACAGAACTAGGGATTGAACCTAAGGGTGAATAACNCTCTGTACCTCCCACTCAACTCTGCTGTGAACCTAAAGCTGCTCTAAAAAGAGACTGTTTCTTTAAAAAGGTACCTAGAACTATGTAAAAGTTGCCAAGTATAATTTTGAAAATGCAGGAAGGTGTTATAATGACCTTCTTACGATTTTTTAAAAAGTAAATGTTAAAACAAAAGGGAAAAAAAAGAACTCGATCATTCATTTAGTAAATATTTATTGAACTCCTATATGGAGTCAGGCATCGTTCCCAGGACAGTAGGTAGATGATTCTTACACTGTTGCCTATTCAAAGTGCATCCTGCAACCCATGTCAATAGAGTCAGCATAGGTGGACGTACACTATGTGTCTGACATTACCTTAAAAACACAGGTCAGAAAGGATTCACATAGAATATACTGAGGTGCTTCTCACTAGCTGACCAACATGTATTGCTCGGGACTCCCTGTTCTTTTTCTTGTATGCTGGCTGCTTCGTTTCTCATTAGCACCTGAGCAAAAAGAAATAAGGATGGTGCAGAGGACACCAGGTGACAGCAAAACCAGGTCTGTCAATGAAGAATCTGGGAACTGCAAACCTGCAATGGTGACAGAGCTAAAATTTCCAATGGATTTATTCATATGTCACACTAATGAGCCAGCTAACAAAAAGTTGGACCGACACTTGAATAACCTGTCACTGCCTTCCAATAAATAGGTACAAAAAACCCACTCCAAGACTCTTGCTTTGCCATCTCTCCAATGACCAGTCACAATTTCAAAAAGGTGGTAGACAAGTCTACCCTGTTGATATTACCTTTTAAACTTTTTAAATTTTGAGATAAGATCTCATTAAGTTTCTGAGGCTGGCTTTCAACTTTCCATCCTCTTGCCTCTGCATTCTGAGCTATGGGATTACAGGTGTGTGCCACGGCACGAGAAAGTACCATGTTTCCAAAGATTTCTATTTTTTTAAAGCAGCTGAATTTCATATAGAGGTAGTTACATGGTCAAAGTAAAGAATGTAGAATATAAAAGTTAAGACCATATCAAGAGTTATTCCAAAAACCAGCATGGTGTATGTTCAAACATCTCTCCAAAATTCACACGCATGCTCTCTCTCTCTCTCTCTCTCTCTCACACACACACACACACACACACACTCTTAACATTATATACTTGCTCACAAACTCAGTAACAACCCTTTTTACAACAAGATTATCCATCAATGCGTATTTTTGTTAAATATCTAACCATTTTCCCATGAGTTATTAACCTCAAATCCCCCAATCCCAGACCTCCAGAGGCCCTTCTCAGCAAATAAACATTTACCTCCAGTAGAAAATAGAAGAGCTCTTCTGCCCTCAGGTTCCGGGTTCCTGCCATTTCTCCCTTCGGGATCCTGCCCCCACTCCCAGACCTCTACTCTCATCTGGGTCATGTCCCCGACACTCCCCAACCCCTTATTCATGCCCTTCCTCTTTTCTGATCCTGGAAATCATCATCTCTCCTTGCACTCAGCTGCCTCGTGTTAAATTGTGCCCCTTTTCTTACTCAAGTTGCAAATCACCTATACTAAGAAAGTATACAGTGCCTTAAGGAGGAACTTACCTGGCAGAACTCCATTTCTGGCAGTAGCAAAAAAAAAAATGATTGCTAAAGCATATTTTATTCTTTCTTGCATCCAAACAGACAGCTAGCATGCTAATAACTTTCTTTAAAACAAGATTGAGGACGACAATAAAGAAACTCTACATTTTTAAGGTGAAACCAACAGCTTTATTAAGGTACTTCATTACATAAAAAGCTACTTAGGGAAACAATTGTCAACTCAGGGGCAAAGGCAGGCCCTTTTGAGGAAGAATGGGGCTTGAAATCAAGGGCAAACGGCAGGTAAGTGCTGAGCAGCAGGGTCATGGGGAGAGGATGCTTCAAAATTGCTCAGGATATTGATTAATAGCTAGAACTCTTGAAAAATCTCACAGGTATACAGGTATGCATAGAATAATCTATTCATGCAGCTGTTGGATGCTGATTCCTTCTGTGGGTCTTGGAGGACGCTCACAGAAGAGGTCACAGCACAAATGGTGTAGGGGCATGAGATGATCCCCCTACACCTGTTCTCCTCCCTGTTCCCCGGGAATTTCTGAGCTCGGGGCATCCAGCTCAGGCAGCAAGGCACGCCTAAGGCTGGAAGGGCTAGGAGTAGAGATAGAACCCAAGCCATAGCACGGAGGAGAAGAGGATGAGGAACCCTGGCCAGGAAACTTGGTGGGAGATGAAGAGGGGCTTAAGCCAGGAGATCTAGTTGGGGAGGAAGAAGGGGAAGAGGACGAGGAGGACGAGGAGGACGAGGAGGATGAGGAGGATGAGGAGGATGAGGTGGAGGTAGAGATGCTCTCACTGCGCTGCCTATGCAAAGGAAAGAACCTACCAGGGGGTGAAGGAGAGGAAGCACGCATACGGACTGCATGCCAGACAGACTGAGAAGGCGGGCTTCCAACCTCACGTTCAGAAGAACTTGAGCTACTCTGAAAGACATGCTGTAAGGGTGCCCTAGAGGAAGGAGGAGGTCTCCTGACACCTGGGTTACGCAGAGAGCCTCGAATGGAAATGGCCGACCTTCCAGATGACCTCTGCAGGGTGGGGCGTCTCCTCCGGGGACCAAGGCCTGTGGTTGAGGTCGTGCTGCTAGGAGTAGGGCCGGACTTTGTTGCAGGTCTTCTGAGGGTGGTGTCTGGCCGGGATGCACTGGTGCGAACAGGAACTGATGAAGTGCTGCCACTGTGAAGATCAGCACCTGGTCGGGTGGCACGGCTCCTGGGATTAGTGGCTGGTGCAGATACTGGACATCGAAGAGCAGGACCTGGCCGGGTGACATGGCTGCGGAGATCAGACCCACGCTGAGAGGCACCATTCTGGGGAACAGGGCGGAGCCTGGATGAACCACTGCGGAGAACAGGACCTGGTGCAGTGGAGCGACGGCGGAGACCAGGGCCTGGTGCAGATGCATGGCGTTGATCAGGGCTGGGCCTGGATGCACCACTGCGAAGAACTGGGCCTGGTGGGCTGGCACGGCGTCGAAGAGCAGGCCTAGGCCTGGATGCACTGCTACGCAGAACAGGGCCTGGTGGTGTGGCACGATTGCGGTGAGCAGGACCTGGTGTAGATGCATGGCTTTGGGTGCCATGGCCTGGAACGGTGGTGCCACTGCAGAGGGCAGAGTCTGCCCTGAGGGCTTGGCTGCGGAGAGCAGGTCCTGGACCGGTTGCATGATTCCATGTAGAGGCTTGAGAACC
Organism: Marmota marmota marmota; assembly: GCF_001458135.2. Lineage (NCBI taxonomy): Eukaryota > Metazoa > Chordata > Mammalia > Rodentia > Sciuridae > Marmota > Marmota marmota. The sequence continues at coordinate 257,053 of NW_026000257.1, read as the reverse complement.
ACCGCGGCGGCGGCGGCGGGGCTGAGAAGATGGCGGAGGAGGCACAGACGCCTGCGCAGAAGCCCCAGGAAGCAGGTGGCGCCCTGTAGGCTTTTCAGCCTGGTCTCGGTTGGGCTGGCTGGGCTGCTTCTTACGACGTTTGTTCTCAGGGCTCTTTTTCTGGGCCTGGGGTTGCTCCTGGCCACTGGTCTCAGGTTCCTCACGTCTAAGGCTTGCCTGGGAACCACGGCTGTCCTGGAGGTCAACGCGGCGTTTTGCTGACATACTGTCCATGGAGGGCAGCACAGGGTCTTCACAGGCAGTGGAAACGACGGCAGAGGTAGCAGAACCTGCTGTGCTGCTTTGATCAGTGTCTCCAAACACAGCCTCATGGCTTGGGGCTGTGGGGACCAAAGCAACAGGATCTTGATATACCCTTCCAAAGACATGGCCAGGGGCTAGGGTGGCCTCATTCTTCTGCCCTCTGGGTACCTCACCCTGCTGGGGCTTCTGCTGCTTCTCTCGAGGTGCCTGAGTAGCCATGCTATAGGATTCCAGCTCTGACCCAAGTGAAGGCTCCGAGACAAAACTCCGGTGGCAAGTAATGCCGCCGGCTGGGTCCAGTCAGAGCTGGTAAAGAAGGATGGGTGGGGCCAACTGATCTTCACCTCTGATTGGCGAGCTGGATATCACGTGATGCTTCCCACCATCCTGTAGCTGTAGCCTAGCAGCCCAATGTAGACCTTTCTGGCGCCAGCCAGGAGGGTGTATCCACCCCTCCCTTCAGCCTTAGAGCTATAGGAGGCGTTTCCCCGCCTTTGGATTCTTGTGCTCCCCCTCCACCACCCATTTTGTCCTCTGGGGTCAATAGTGTGAATTTCTCTAGTCTCAAACCTGGCCCCTAATACAGTATGGTTCAGGGAAAGGGTTTGGGGTGTGGAGTCTATCTGTGTGAACCATTTGAGGTACCACAAATCATCTTGTTAGTACCACTCCCCTCTCAAAACCTCAAAAGATCAAACTCTTGAAAGATACCAACCTGGCTGACAGGCTGTATCCCTAAGCTAGGGTGGGACCCCATAGAGGATTGTTCAAGAACCCCTTCAGGCATCTGGATAACCCCAGACTGGATCTGTATTTTAAGTTTGGTGAGAGGCCTGAAGGCAAGAAAAGAGATGGGGTCCACAGTGTCTTGGCTTGAGCTGTTCTGCCTACCTCAAACAGCAGACAAAGATTTAGAGTGTTCCTTTAAACTGCTTCTCCCTACCTTTTGCCCTGAGGCCAAGGTTTCCTAGGATTAAGGCTGATACCTTTCTCAACATTCATCAGCATTTTTAAGGGCTGCATAGGAATCCACTGATAAATGCACGTTCATTTATTTGGACTAGACTCTAGTTTCTTTTAAATTCGCTGTGATGTACAGACTTGAAGTTTCATATTTGGACCCTCATTCTTAGTCACTATTTCAAAAGGTCGGCTTCTTTAAGTGCCCAAAACAGAAAAACAAATATGAGAAAAGCACCACTGAAATTCTCAAAACGCCCACAGGCAAATACTGGACATACTTCTTTATATCTCGGTAAAATGGCCACTCGCACGTTTCATAGTTTATGAAAATTGAACTATTTATGATTACATGTTGTTTTATTAACCTATTTTGGGAGTCCAGAAAACACTCTCCCATATCACTGAATAAATTTCCACAAGGCCATTTTAACTAAAACATATACCTATTGAGGAGGAAGATTATATTTTCAAATACTCCTGTGTCAACCAACATTTATGTTTCCCAAATTTTTACATCAATGTGAGCCACATCCTTCTCACTCAAAACGATTCTTATCCTCAGTTTTGTCCTTGTTGCAAAGTCCCAGAAAAAGAAATTCATGGTACAGTCTATGCACACTTGTAATTCTTTGATAAAAATACTGGCAAACTGTTCTGAAAGTTGCTGTTATAACAATTTTAGCAGGATAGAACAGGATATTTATGAGAATGAAGAGCAACTGGACTTCAACACAACTCAAAAATAGAATGGAATGATATGTGGAGTGTTAATGTGGAATGGAAAATGGATTTGAAATGGAATGCAGCAGGGGATGAACTGGAGACTGGAGTGAAACTGGGAATGGAATACAGACTTGAACAGGATGTGGAATGGAAAACTGAAGAGACTGGACATAGAATAGAATATGATAGAATGAGAAAATGGAATGAAATAAAATGGAAATAAAATGTCACAAAATAAAATGTGTTATATGAGAAAGGGGATGAAACAGTATAGTGTTAAATAAAATATGAAAGAAAATAGAAAATAATCAAAATAGGAAGGAAAATAAAAAGGAACAGAATGTGCAATTGCCTGAAATCAATGCCTGTGAAATATGTCCTCTAGATTTTAAAATATCAGAAAAGAATAGAATGAAATTTGGAATGAAATATAGAATCCAAATTTATGAAGGATGAACTAGGAATTAAATAATAATGGAAGATGGAAAATAAAGGACTGATGAAATACAAGATGGAATTAAATGAACAGTAAATAAATAGAATGTGTTCTGTTCATGTACCATTCCATAATTTTAGTGTCATAGAACAATGTCCACTTTATTTCATATCATTTTGTAGAGATAGAATTCAAACAGTACGTAATGGTGATGGCTTGTGTATGCTACACAATGTCTGGGACCTGAGCTGGGGAACTTGATTGGTTTTAAGGTTATGGGGGAAGGACAGCAGTAAGTGATGGCTCCTGCATTTTGGTGGATGGTGGTGACAATGAAAGAGGGAAATCTTGCCCAGTGGAGGAGATCAAGGAGATAGTGTGAATCCATAATTCTCTTATGACCACGTTGACACCTATAACCCTGTATGGGCATCCTAGTCATTTAAAGGTATAAGCCCCAATTCATCTCATAGCTATTCTCATAGCTCTATAAGTTAACTTTCAGTAGTTTCATGAATCCAGTTTTCCTCTAGGGAGTCATTTCATTTTATGGTCTAATACTTTTCTTCCTTTTTTAGAATTTCTGTGGACCTTAGCCATTACTCTGACTTAATAATAACTAAAATGACTCTCCTGTATATTCGTCCACCTATGAGATCTCTAAGATCTAAAAGTTTATTCTAAAGAAACTTCCTCTCTTTAATTTCATTTGTGTCTTCAGTATCCTGTTCTTTATCATTTTCTGACTTCCATTTAAAGTATTTATGTATGTATGTGCTTATACAAAAGAAGTGGGAAGAGTGATTTTTTTATTCTCTCATATATTATCTTCTGAATTTTTCCAATGAGCCTATATCATTCTTGTACTAAATAAATACCTACTTGCATTTTTAAAAATAATTACCTTACATGAAAATAAAACAAACTTAAAGAGGTTTAATTAGGTTTTAAGCTTTTTTTAAGAAAATAGGCTCTCTTATATTATTGGATGGGATTATAAATTTGTAGCACCTTCCCAGATGAAAATTTAATGATATGAAGATACATTTAAAAAAAATTCTTGCCCGGCATGGCGGCACATGATTGTAATCCCTATTATGTTTTCCATAATGGCTGTACTAATTTATGTTCCCACCAAATGTGTAATAATGTTTCCCTTTCTCTGCATCCTCGCCAGTATTTTCTTTTGTCTTTTTGATGATGGTCATTCTAACTGAAGTGAGATGATATCTTATCATACTTTTCATTTGCATTTCACTGATGATTAGTGATACTGGACATTTTTCATAGAACTTTTAGCCATTTTCATGTTTTCTTTTGATAAATGTTCAATTCCTATCAAAATATCAATGGCAATATTCACAAAATAGAAAAAAATCCTAAAATTCCTCTGAAACAACAACAACAAAAAAAAAACAACTTCCACACACAAAACCGCCCTATAAATAGCCAAAGAAATCCTGAGCAAAAGACCAAAGCTAGAGGTATCATTTAACCTGAAGTCAAAATACACTACAAAGCTACATTAACCAAAATAGCATAGATACTGACATAAAAAACAGACCTATAAACCAATGGAAAACAGCGGAGGAACCAGAAAAAAAAAATCCAGGTATTTATAGCAAACCGATTTTCAATAAAGGTGCCAAAAACACATATTGGGGAAAGGACAGTTTCTTCACCAAATGGTCCTGGGAATGATGAATACCTGTATGCATAACAATGACACTCGACCTTTTTGCCATATTGAAAATCAATTAAAATGGATTTAAGACTGAAATGCAAGGCCAGAAAGTATGAAAGTACTAGAAGAAAGCATAGTGGAAATGCTTTGGAATGTTGATCTGGGCAGATATATTTTGGGGAATGACTCCAAAAGCATGGGAAATGGAAGCAAAAATAGACCAATGGGGTTGTATCAAACTCAAAAGCTTTTCTCCACAACAAAGGGAAAAATCAAGAGAATTAAGAGACAAACTGCAGAATGAGAGAAAATATTTGCAAACTTCATCCAACAAGGATTAACAACCAGGATCTACAAGGAACTCAAACAACAACATTCAAAAAACAACAAAACCCACTCAAATTATCTGATTAAACATGGACAAAAGATGTGTAGAATGCCATTTCTTTTTTAAAAAATCTGAAACAACCTCAATTTCCAACAGTATATCAGATGCCCACAGAACAAATTTATGTAACTTTAAAAAAAAATTTTTTTAGTTGTTGATGGGCCTTTATTTATTTCTCTATATGTGGTGCTGAGTATCGAACCCAGTGCCTCACACATGCAAGGCAAGCATTCCACCACTAAGATACAACCCCAGCCCAAATTTATGTACTTTTACAGGATGTTTTTGAAAAACTTTTAAAGCTATGGGAAAGTGGTTATAATATTGTACAACACACACACACACACACACACACACACACACCATGTACCCTATTTTCTACTGATCTATACTTACATGTATCTATTTTACATTTACCTTTTTATATGCATTTAAATTTCATCCACTATAGTGCTGTTGTTCTCAATAGGGGGCTCATTTTGCCCCTTGGAATATTTAGAAGTGTCTGCAGAATGACAGTTGGGGACAGTGCAGTGCTATTTGCATCTGACTGTGGATCAGGGATGCTGCTTTACACCTTCAATGCACAGGAAAGTCTCCACTAATACAAAATTATCTGGCCTCAAATGCCAATAGTGTCAACTTTGACAAATATTGCAGTAGAGAATTTAGATAATTCAGAAAAGCTTAAGAAAATTTAAGTTGGGACAATTCTACCAGTAATTAAAAACTATCATTAAAAATTTGACAGATTTACATGTTCATTTTTCTGTGATCATTTGACACTTCTTTATTGGCACATGGGGTACTTTGGAAATAAACAAATTCATTTGGGGGGGGGGGCTGCAGATTGAACCCAGGTCTTTGTGCATGCTAAGCAGGTATTCTAACACTGAGCATATTTTTAAAGACTTCTTTCTTCCTCAACAAGCTCTAAATATTTTTCTCATATTAAGCACTCTAGTAGTTGCTTAAGAAGTTACACAACTTTAGAACTGTAATGTTAACTCATTCCACAAATATCAATCCATCAACATTATCTCTTCATTTTCAAAGGTCTAATCAAAGCATTCATTTCACCCGGCATGGTGGCGCACGCCTGTAATTCCAGTGGCTCTGGAGGCTGAGATGGGAGGACCGCAAATTCAAAGCAAGCTTCAGCAAAGGTGAAGTGCTAAGCTACTCAATGAGACTCTGTGTCTAAATAAAATACAAAATAGGGGTGGGGATGTGGCTCAGTGGTCGAGTGCCCCTGAGTTCAATCCCGGTACCCTCACTATAAAAGGGCATTCATTTCCCAGTGTGTGTGTGTGTGTGTGTGTGTTTACAATTAAACAAAAAACTTTGGCTCAGTGCAATGTATCTGATCTATAAAGAGTAGTATGGTCAGCTAACCAAGTTACAGTAATCTGACTCCCACTCTGGTGAATAGCTTGCAAATGGGCATTTCCCAGTCAATGAGATGGAAGGACATCCTTTGGGTTCTCTGGGGAAAGATTTCTCAGCTCTTTTTTGGTGGGGGCAGGGCTACCAAGAATTAAACTCAAGGTCACTTGACCACTGAACCACATCCCCAGCCCTATTTTGTATTTTATTTAGAGATAGGGTCTCACTGAATTGCTTGGCACCTTGCTTTTGCTGAGGCTGGCTTTGAACTCTTGATTCTCCTGCCTTAGCCTCCCTAGCCACTGGGATTACAGGCAGGTGCCACTGTACCCTGTGATTTCTCAGCTATTAAACAATAAAAACATACAAGATATTGTTTACATAAAAACTTAAAGAATATACAAATCAAATATTAGAATAAAAACAGCATGATAACTGGACATAAAGTCAATATTACACAATTGAATTATATTTCCATATATTAGCATCAAAAATTATAAAGTGGAAAAATTTTAAATGAAATTTGCAATAGCATGAGAAAGCATCAAACACCTTGGAACAACACTAATAAAAATTTAAAAGACTATTGTCCAGAAAGCTCTAACATTTCTGAAAGAAATTAAAGAAAACCACATTAATCAGAGATGCAGTGTATTTATTGATTATAAGCAATATTATGAAAAAAATCTTAAGACAGAATTCTCATCCAAATGATCTATGGATTCAATGTAATCCCAATAAAAATTCCAGCAGATGGTTTGTAAGTAAAAATTGGCTAACTGATTATAAAATATGGATACCAAAGATGCAAGAACAGAGAAAGTCATCCAGAAGAAGAAATTTAAAGGACTATCACTCAAAGCCAGAGAGTAAGCAAACTATAAAGCCATTATAATTAAAATAGTGTGACTTTTGTATAAGAATATTTTGATATGCAAGAATAGATAAAAAATAGACATATCTTCATCTATTTAGATTTAGATATCTAAATAGACCAACAAATAAGGAGTCCACAAAGACACATATAGCATCACCTCACAACAGAGGCATTAATACAGTTCTCAGGAAGAAGGATAATCATTTAAATAAGTGGAGATGGAATAACAGGATATCAAGCCATATGGAAAACATAAATTTGGCCTCTAAATTTAACTATACCCAGTAATTACAGAAGATAAAGTTTTCAGAAAATAACGTATAAGGATATCCTGATGATCTTGGAGTACATCATGGTATCTAAAACAGGACACAGAAACCACTAATGATAATGGAAAGCATCAACCTCCCCACTCAACGTCCAGCAAACCTCTTATATACAGAATAAAACCAGGAAGAAAAAAGTAAATTCAATTAAGAACTAGAACAATATTTCAACTTTACTTTGTAAAGTATGACATTCAGCTGACCAACAAAGAAATAAAAATCTGCTCAAACTCAGTCACCGAGAATATACAAATCAAAATCACAATGAAATATCAGCAAAGATCTACCAGGATAGCCAAAACGACTATTGCTATCAAGAGTTTGAGATGATAGGGGATAGGGATATGGCTCGGTGGTAGAGGGTTTGTCTGGCATGCATGAGGCCTGGAGTTCAATCCTCAGCAAAACACACACACACACACACACAATAACACACAAAAAAGAGTTGGAAAGGGTATAGGGGAACTGAAACTCTGATGGTGGGACTATAAATTGGAAAACTGACAGTATGTGTTTAAGCTGATTTTATGCATTTTCTATAACTCAGGAATTCCATCTTTGTTAATTTTCTATTCCTGTTTAACAAATTATCACAAAGTAAGTGGCTTTAAACAGTGCCAATTTGTTTTCTGAATTCTGTAGGTTCAGAGGCCCATGCTTGGCACATCCAGGTACTCCATTTAGTGTCTCACAGGGTGAAATAAGCCCATAATATGAGTCAGCCAGGCTGTGTTTCCTTCTGGCTCCTATGAGAAGGAATATATTTCTAAATTCATTGAGGTTTTAGGCAGAATTCAGTTCCATGTTTACCTGTTTACCTCTACAGGACTCATGCAATTCCTTGCCACATGTACCTCTCCAAATTTCCAATCTCTCAAGAAGGGCCATAGCAATACCACAACCTGATGAGGTCTGGCCCACCCAGATAACCTCCTCACTGGAACATCCACTGATTTGGGACCTTAATACATCTACAAATATCTATTTTCCCATATAGCACAACATAATTTCAGGAGTAATAGCTCATCATATTCACAAGCTTCTCTCACTCATTTTAGAATTCTCCCTATGTCGAATCTGTTCCACATAAAAATGTTCACCTCCCCCACAGTCTGCAAATTCCTCATTATATTACATCATCAGCTGTACTCCAAATGCTCATCAAAATCAGACATGGATGCTGGGCTAGGATGTTGTTCAGTGGCAGAGTTCTTGTCTAGCAAACATGAGGCCCTGGGTCAATACTCAGCCCCACAAAAATTCATTATAAATCAGACATGGATTAGATTTCTGGCTATAATTCACTCAGTACAATTCCTGGTACACAATTACTCTCCAATTAAAGTGTTAAGCTGTCTTTCCCTGGCAGTCCAATATATAACAATGGGACAGACATAGAACAATAGCTATAAGCATTCTGGTTTCAAACAGGAGTAAATGGAAGGCAGAAAGAAATTCAAAGTTCCAAAACAGTTTGGAAATACAACTTATTCCAACTAATAGTCTTTCCAAGGCAATTAAAGTGTTTTCCCAAGATGACTCAGGCTTTCTCTATCATGCACCTCAAAATTCTCCCAGGCTTCACTCAACAGAGTCCTACGCTCCCTCAGTTCCAGGGACCAGAATCTCCACAGGTTTCCCATTCACTACAGCACTCAGCAGCTGAATCTGCCACTCACCAGCTCACAGTTGCATAGGTCAGACATCAGCACACAGCCTGCCTGGCTTCATGCCTCAGGATGCAGGGTGTGGGGTGGTGTTGGACTGGCTGGGTTCCTTTCTGGAGGTTCTGGAGAAGAAGCCCTTCTAGACTCATTCACATTGACAGCTGAATTCAGGTCCCTGCAGCTGGAGGACCAAGACCCCTATTCTCTTGCAGGATGTAAACTGGGTTGGCACTTGTCTCTGAGAGGCTACCTGTAGTTCTTTGCCATGTGGACCCTGCTAATATCCTCTCATAATCTAAGTCTCTCTTTCAACAAGGACTTAGGCCCATCTAAGCGCTCACCTGAATAGGTCTAGCCCACCCCAAATAATCCCCTTCTCTTTTTAAAACATTTTTTAGCTGTTGATGAACCTTTATTTTATTTATTTATTTATACAAGGTGCTGAGAATTGAACCCAGTGCCTCACATATGCTAGGCAAGTGCTCTACCACCAATCCCCCTCTTTAAAAAAACTGATCTGTAATCTTAATTATATCTGAAAAAATATTTTTTGCCATAAAGGTAACATAATCAAAGGAGTGATATTTCATCATATTCACACATTCCATCTCAACCCAATTGGAGGAGATCGTTCAAAGACAAGTGTCACTGGGAACCATTAGAGAATTCTGCCTGCCACACAAAATCGATATCCAACAGACATGCATGTACTCCAAAAGATATGAATAAAGATGTTATTATTGTGGCATTATTGGAAATAATCACAAACTACAAACAAACTAAATATCTATCAACTTTTAAGTGAATAAATTGTGATATATTCACACAATGGAATACTATACAGCAATGAAACAAGCACATATCCCTACATGCAACAAAATGAACATGTTTCAAAACCAACCATTAATATTGAGCAAAAGTAACCAAATGTAAGAATATACATGTTTTATAATGCTCTTTATATAAAGTTTAAAAAACAGAAAAAATAAATTACAGTGACGTAGATCACTTTCTAGGGTAATAGCTAAATGAGGGCATAACATAGGTTTCTGGCATGCCACTAATGTTCTATACCTTGGTCCTGGTGGTTGTTACATACATATATTCACTTTGTAAAATGTCAGCAATTTGTTGTCCTTACAAGTGCACACTCTAGATTTGAATATTGTACATCAATGAAAAATAAAAAGCTACCAAAAAAGCCTATGAAAATAGGCAAGAAGAATTGACAGAAATATATTCCAGGCTCACAATCCCTAAAGGACAAGTCCAAAATGCAAAATGAAAAAAAAAACTTATTTTTCTTGATTAATTTGAACATAAAACCTGACCTGAATCAACATAATGCTATTTGTAATCTTCAGATCTTGCAGTGAATATGTATATGTTTAATTACAGACATACTGTTTAATTAGATTCAGCAGTATTATTCTAGGCCTTGTTAAGGATTTTTATGGGATAAACATTATGAAGCATTTGATTCCAAGGGCTTCAGATAAAGGATTGTGAATGTGTAGTAGTAGAAGGGTTTAGCTTAATTGTGTCAGCTGGAGACACATCAAATGTACAAGAGACTACAGAGAGTTTATCAGATTGATTCAATTTATTGAACCCTTTCAATCATATGGTCAGATGATCATGATTTTTTTCTCTTCTGACCTATCAATATAATGGATTAATTAAAATATTTCCTAATATTATGTAATGCTCTCATGCCTAAGAAATGGCAAGGATGTGGCTATGTTTTGTCTACTGTTGAATTTTATTCATTCAAACTTTATCAATTCAAAAATGAAATCTATGTTAATAAATGAGATCATACATCTATGGGTGTGGTATAATATTTGGAATCAGATTTTACACTCCATTCATTAAATACATTTGGAAGATTCCTATCTTTGCTTCTAGATTCTCAATCACTTGTTACTAGTGATTTCTTAAAAAAACTGGATGATTTTACTCAATTATCCTTGAAATTTTATCAGTAATTTTGATTCTCAGTCCTAGTGGAAGAATAACACCATTTTTCTGATAAAGGTGTGGCTATCCAAAAAATACACACAGAGAGAGAGAGGGATACTGCAAATAATAGAGATGTGATATTGAATGGACTTCAGAGACTGTGCCAGTTTCAGCATTTACTTAATGCATGACTTCCAGCCAGTTAATCTTTGGAACCCTGGTTTATTCATCTGGGAAATGGGAATATAGTCCCTGAATGTCTTGTTTTTGCCCAAATTGAGCAAAGTGCAATTTTCACATTATTAAGCCAATCAATATGCAAACCTACCAAGATCAACAGTAAAACATGCATTTTATCAAATTGTCACAACTAATGAGTAAGAGACAATAACTCTTTTAGGAATTGTATGTATGTTTGAGGATTTATTTAATCTTAAATTAAGCTTAGTATTTCTGCATATTTTCAATATAGAATTTTCACAGATTATTTTTATATAAAATGCATCACCTATTCTTTAATTTTCTCTTATTAGCACACATACATAATCTTAAAAGTTAAATAGTAATGCCAACCTTTAATAAAACCAGAAATCATTTGATTCTAATGCACATCCTTCCCCCCGTCCCTGAGACTTTCAACTTTTTTCTCTTTCTCAGGTAATTACCATGCTATTTCCTAATCATAGGCATATACTGATTGTAGCATACTGCAAAAATGGCCACAAGTGAGATTTCTGGTTTAAGCTCCCTAATATAAAGAAGTTGGAAACACACACACACACACACACACACCACCTTATTACAACAATAAAACGCTAGACCAGCTGAATCAATGCCTTTTTCTTTTTAACCCATTCAAGCACTGAGGTTGAAGGGTAAACCACCACTCTCAAAGACAGATTCAGAATCACAATGAAGATTTGTTTACCTGGAGCAGATGTCTCCAGAGCCATTAACATAGAATTAACACAGTCCATCAACATAGAATGCACAGAATACATTTAAGGAATCCCTTGAGGCTAAATATAGACTAGCAGGAGGGTGAGGGGCCTCCACGTTTCAATGGGCTTTACCTTCAGAAAAATGTTCCTTTGTCCAGGCATTGCAGGTCGACGCCTTACTCCAGGGGAGTCAAAGACAGCCTTGTGGCAACTCTGCACCCCGCACCTGCTGCAGACAACGTGCAGCGCGAGGTGCCTTGATGATGCTCTCCACGCCCTGGAGGAGCAAGAGGCCAGGAGGTTGCCAAGTGGGAGTGCAGGCGCTGCTTCTTCCTGCAAAGCCTGCAGCGTAATCCAGGACTCTTGGGGCTGCGAGGGTTCAGTTCTCAATTGAACCGTGCCGCGCCAGAGTGGCAGCCCTGGGTGTGGTACACTAGGCTCTGGACTCGAAGGTGTCCAGCATGAACTTGGCGGCGCCGGGGCAGCTGAGGCCCCGCAGCTTCCTGAATGTCTTCCAGCGCTCGCGCTGCGCGCCCAGGTCTAGCTCATTGGTAAACACCTCCAGCATCCACGAGTTTGGGGCGGCGCGTAGTGCCGTGGATCTTTGCCTTGCCAGCCTGCCAGCTTCCTTTCAGTAGTGCTCTTTGCCGCCTTTAAGCTCCTGCCCCGGACTTGGACTGCTAGCCGCCTCGTGCCGCTGGAGCCCGTGACCGCTGTGGCTGGCTGGAGCTTGGGGGTGGGGAACAGGGATTCCCGGGCTGCACTTAACTGCTCAGTTCAGCGGCAGTTCTTTTCCTTATCCTGCCTATAGCATCCTCAGTCATAAACCCAAATTCTGGCAAAGTTGTGGCCCTGCATTGCTGCGGAAGCGCGGGGATTGGGGGTAGGGAAGCGGTTGTTGCGGGATGTAGCGGGGGGCGGGGGGAGCAGCTCAAGTTTTAAGAACTTACTGGGCCGCTTCATTGCACTACCAAGAGTGACCGCTTGTTGCAATGAAGCCAACACCCTGTTCATGCTCTTAAAATGAGTTTTACTGGCATAGCATGGTATGCTGTATCTGCAGCCCCTTCTAAGAGATTTTGGACACCTAGAAATTACCTGTACTAACATGCTTGTGATATGTTTGTGTGAGTTGGCATGGCATACCTGAAGTTTCCATGCACATTCTGTTTCATACCAGGCCTATGATCATGGAAATAGTCCTGAAATTCTTTAGTTCTTGGTAATTGCATATGGAAAAAGAAGGGAATAATATATCTCAACTGTAGCTGAGAGTAAATGCAAGAACATATTTGGAATATTTAATAAGACAAAAAGAAACTGGATTTATTGTATATTATTTCTAAACTTTTCCCAATAATTTTATTAAGTTTAACAAATTTTTTGTTTGACTTCTTTTTACCTTTCTTCTATTCCAAGATCCAGGAAATGTTCTGGATGCTGACTGGGGGAAAAAGCCAGTGTAACTTTATCCTTTTCCTTAAACATCTCACAAGTCTGGTGTGGTAGACAAATTATTTAAAGTGAAGAATCAGAAGTTTGACAGAGTATCATGTGATTGCAAAGGAAAGATAAATGAAGAAGTTGCCGACTGGGAAGGACCAGGGATGAGTAGTCAAAGAACAAACTGGAGACAGCTATCTCTTTCTGAGTGTGGGGCTCATCTGTATCTGACAATCCCACTAATCTTTGGATTTGCATTCTTGATTCTGTCAGTAAAACCCTAAATGCATCTTTGCAAGAACAGGGGAGTCTGAGAACACAGACCAAGACCCCTTAACCACAGCCAAAGGGATGAGTGAGCAGAATCAGGACAGGCCCTTCTCAAAGGAAGTGATTATGAAATAGATATTATTATCACCTGCAATTTTCAAATGAGGAGACTGATGGTCAGAGGTTACGTGATTTGTTCAAGGTCACATAACAGGTGGAAGTGGGACGAATTTTCAACCCCAAGTCAGTTTGGCTCCAATGCTCATGCCATTTGCATTATCCACTCTTAATGACAGTCTCTGTTTTTATTTACAGCAACCAGCTTCTAGGCTCTGCTTCCCTTGAAATTGTTAAAAAATTTTCTGAGAGTGAAAAAGCTTATTTAAGGTCATTTCCCAAAGAAAGACCACTGAATATTAAAGCTGTATTAGAAAGAATGACTTAAATAACAGGTGTGTGCTGTCTGACTTCCATTCCTGTGTCATTTTCACTACATGTGTGGATGCTTAATATTAAAAACCTCCTTCACTTCTCTTCAGCAAGGTTGAAAATTCACCAGGATTAGGGAGTTTTTTTTTCATTTTACGTTGTGATTTAGAATGATATTTTAATGGTCAGAATTTATTTTTTCTATTTCAGTTACATCCCACTTAGTTTCATTGTAAAAATGCATGAAGGTTCTCTATTTGGAGTATATCAATTAATAGTAATAAATATCATTTATTCAGCACATATATGCTTCAGATATCTTTGAAATAAGTAATATTGTGATGCCTATTTTGCATAATAATAATTGCTAACTTTACTGATGTTTAACATTTGCACAGTACTTGATAGTCTATCAGATTTCATGCATTTAATCCTCACAAAAGCCCTAAGAGGGAAGAATTCTTACTATCCTTATTTTTCAGATGAGAGAACCAAAGCACAGAGAATTTCCCGTGGTCACACTGGATGCTAGTAATGAAGCTCATGTGAACCAGCCAGCCTAACCCTGGAATTTGTCCTGTGAGTTAATTTACTACATGGAAGGGGACACAGGAGCTTGGTCATAACTTCTCAGCTATGAAGTTGGTAGCAGAGATTCAAATCCAGGTATGTGTGATTTGAAATACCCACATTCTAGCATCCTCTTCCTCTCCCTCACATGTGCTTATTAGATGGTATCCTCCTCCTCTACTCTACTTCATTGACACTGATAAATGAGCAGATATTTATTACACACATGTGTAATGGGGCTGGAGAGGAAAACAGAGTTTTTGTCCTCAAGATTATCACAAAGTGGGGGAGACAAACACATTTAAAACTAATTTCATTAGAATATGGTGGGTGTTATAATAAATGCAAACTTTCTGAAAGAGTTGTCACCTTACTTATTAGTGGATAAGTAGAAGATAAATATGGGAAAGGGATGCAGGGGTAATCCAGACCCCCCCCCCAAAAAAATCGTAACAGCAACAGTCCAGAGCTTGCAGATAAAATAGTGTATGAGTGAAGGGGAGGTACACACACACACACACGTTAAATGTGAACAGAAATGGTGCAGGAAGGTTAGCAAGATTAAGAATATGAGGGGCTTTGAATGCATTGCTAAGGACACATCTGCTATAACCTTCCTTTCAAACCCCCAATCACGCTATCTCAGAATTTCCTGAGGTGAGCTAGAACAGGATCTAAAAGGCTGATATTCTTGATTCCTAGAGGATGCGGTGGGGCATTCAGAAGTGATAAGCCAGAGGCAGGAGGGAGTACATGTAGGGACTAGCTAAAAGAATGGTTGGTATTAGTGTGTAAGAGAAAGAAGATTTTAGAAAGAGATTGACAATTTCCTGAAATCCTCAGTGCTGGATTCTTCCTTAGGCTAGTCCCACAGTAGCTTTGTAAGTTTCAAGCTTCACATCTGGTGAATTTGAAAGATGTGTGTATGTGTGTGTGTGTGTGTGAGAGAGCGAGAGAGAGAGAGAATGAATGTGAAATGAGTCTGCTTTCTAGATCATGTTAATATATAGAGAAAAGAGACAGGTTGTGGTGACAAGGAACCAGAGGATAGTGTGTGGAAGAGCTGACTTCTATTTAACATTTCTATATCTATTTTATCCCCATTAATAACATGAGACTGAAGATACCCCCAAACATATCTTCTAAACCAGTGTTTGAAAGGGAATCACCAATGTATTCCCTTCTACCACCTACCATTTGACTTGCACATACTTTTAGTAGATAGAGAATGTCTTCATTTTGCTCTTACCCAGGAACCAGTTTTATTTTATTTTTTTTGAGTAAACAAAGTTATGCAACTCCTAAGTGCACAAACTGGTGTTTATTCATCACAAAGCTTACACTTTAATGTAACTAAAACCTACCTCAAGATATTGAGTTTCACTAGCACTGCAGAAGTTTCCCTCCTGCTTCTTCCCAATCATTAACCCCTAAAACAAGCTCTGCTTGGACTGGCAGTATCTACACAATAGTTTTGTCTGATTTTTTTTCTTTCTTTTTCATTTTTGGTACTAGGGATTGAACCTATGGGAACTTTGTCACTGAGCTACATCCCCAGCCCTTTTTAATTTTTTTTTTTATTTTGAGACAGGGCCTTGCTGAGTTGCTTAGGGCCTCTATCAATAGAATGTGGTAGAAGTGGCACTGTGACTTCTAAGGCTAGGCTATAAATTGCAATGTGGCCTGTCTATCATGGGATGCTTGCTCTTGGAACCTACCATCATGTTGTGAAGAAGCCAAAACTACATGGAAAGACCATCAGCCTATAGCCCTGAGTAGACACTAGCTGAAAGCTGACATCAATTGCTAGACATGAGAGTGAATGATCTTTTAGATGTTTTCAGCCCCTAGTCTTTGAATTTTCTAGGTGAGGCCTATGATATTCCAGACAAGGCCCAAATATTATGTCACCAAAATAGCCATCTCAGCTGTGCCCTGTCTGAATGATAACAAAAGACTATAGTTTTAAGCCACTAAGTTTTGGGGTAAATTGTTATGCAGCAACATAGTCATATATATCATTTCAAGTTAATGACAATTATGCATAATGCTATTATAAACATCTTTGCACATATAGTTCTGTAGCTATGTACATATTTCTATTAGGTGTAAACCTTGAGTCACAGGTTACATACATATTCATCTCCAGTAGATGCTAACAAAAAGTATTCTAAAGTGATTGTATTAGTTGACACTTCACTCACAGTATCTAACAATTCCAGTTCCTCTACCTTTCAATCAACAGTTTAAATTTTCAGCCTTTAAAAATTAAGCCATTCTTTCTCTTTTTATGAAAATGATGAAATAAAACACACATGCATATAAAAATGCATAAAATATAAGTGTGCATCACTAATCATCAGAAATTCAAATCAAAATCACAATAAGATATCACCTTATTGTAGTTAGAATGGCTATTTTTTTCTTTTTTAAACTTCTTTTTAGTTATATATAGCATTAAGGTACATTTGACATAATTACAATAGCATGGAATATAATTCTCTCTAAGTCAGTCCCCAGCACCTCCCCCTCCCTCTTCCTGCTCCCCTCCCTCTACTCTCCAGATCTTTCTGTAATTTATTTATAGTTTTTTTTAATTAGGGTCTTGTAGATATACTTCATGTTGGGAATCACTGTGCTATATTCATGTATGTACATATCAAAGTTCAGTCTGATTCATTCCACTGTTCTTCCCTCATCTTGCCCCTCCTTCCTCCTCCTTAATCCCCTTAATCTACTATACTCTTCTTTCCTCTATTTTGGTAAAATTATCCCTCCTGTTTTCCATTTCTTTCTTTCTCTCTTTCTTTCTTTTTATGCCACTCCCCCTATTTTGTATCAGCTTCTACATGTCAGAGAAAATATTCAACCTTTTGCTTTTAGGGAGTGACTTATTTCACTTAGCATAATAGTCTCCAGCACCATCCATTTACCATCAAATGCCATAATTTTGATTCTTCTTTATGGCTGAGTAATACTTTATTGTGTATAGATACCACATTTTTAATCCATTCATCTGTTGATGATTGGTTCCATAGGTTGACTATTGTGCATTTTGTTGCTATAAATATTGATGTGGCTGCTTCCTGTAGTATGCTGATTTAAAATATTTCAGATATATACTGAGGAATGCAATACCTGGGTCATATGGTGATTCCATTCCAAGTTTTCTGAGGAATCTCCATAATGCTTTTCAGAGTGGTTGCACTGGGCTGGGGTTGTAGCTCAGCAGTGGAGTGCTTGTCTAGCTCATGTGAGGCACTGGGTTCTACAGTCAGCACCACATAAAATAAATAAATAACAGTATTTAAAAAATAGAGTGGTTGCACTAATTTCCACTTTCATCAGCAATGGATAAGTGAATGTTTTCCCCACATCCTCACCAACATTTATTGTCATTTGTGTTCTTGATAATTGCTGTTCTGACTGGAGTAAGATGAAATCTCAATGTAGTTTTGATTTGTATGTTCTTAATTGATAGAGATGTTGAATATTTTTTTTCAGGTATTTGTTGACCATTTGTATTTCTTCTTTTGAGAAGCATCTATTCAGTTCTTTTGCCCATTTATTGATTGGGTTATTTTATAGGTCAGTGGTAGTATGCTTGCCTAGCATCCACCAGACCCTGGATTCAGTCCCCAACCGCACCAAAAAAAAAAAAAAAAAAAATCCCATCTAGAATGACTATTATCAGGCAAAAATAACAAGTGCTGGTGAGAATTCAGAGAAAGGGGAATTGTTATGAACTTTTTTTGTAATACCAAGGTTTAATCCCAGGGGCACTTAACCACTGAGCTACATCCCCAGTACTTGTTTAATTTTTGTTGCTGTTGTTGTTAATTTTGAGACAGGTCTTTATAAATTGCTGAGAGTCTCACTGAGATGCTGAGACTAGCCTCAAACTTGTGATCCTATTGCTTCAGCCTCCTGAGTCACTGGAATTACAAGGGTACAACACCAGGCCCGGCTTTAAATCTATGCATTGCTGGGGGGGCATGTAAATTAGTAGAGCTTTAATTGAAAGCTATATGAAGCCTCCTCAAAAAGTTAAAGAAAGAAATACCAAATACCTTATGATCTGGCACTCCCACTACTGGGTATATATCCAGAGAAATTGAAATTGGTATAGCAAAGTGACATCTGTAGTTCTACATTCATTGAAGCACTATTTATAATAGCCAAGATATGGAATCAACCAAGATGTCAAAAATGTGGTATACATACACAATGGAGTATTATTTAGTCATAGAAAAGATGAAATCCTATAATTAGAAACAACATGGATTGAACTATAGAACATTGTGTTAAGTGAATTCAGCCAAACACAGGAAAACAAAGAAGTAACAATAGAATTGTGGTTATCAGAGGGTAGGAAGGGAAGGGGAGGAAGAATAGAGAGAGGATGGATATCTGTACCAAAAAACAGAAGTTGAGACATAGTTCTAATCCACATCACAATTGGGTAACTGTAGTCTACATCGATTCATCATATATTTTTAAATAGCTAGAGAAGTATTTGAAGGTTCTCAACATATAGAAATGATAATACTGGAGGAGATGGAAATGCTTATTACCCTGATTTGATCATTATGCATTGTATATGTGTACCAAATTATAACACTGCTTCTCAGATACGTATAAATATTGTACATCAATTAAAAATTAGAGAGCTGGGACTGTAGCTCAGTGGTAGAGTACTTTCCTAGCATGTGAGAGGCACTGGGTTTGATCCTCAGCACCACGTAAAAAATAAAGAAATAAAATAAAGGTATTTTATCCATCTACAACTAAAATATTTTTAAAAATTAGAATTAAAAAGCAGTATAAAATATTTGCAGCTTAACAAATATCTATAAAGTAAATATCCTCATAATCACTACCCGAGATGAAACAATATAAGCATCCCACAAATTGTATCATAGCACTCTCACTGATCACAGTGTATGGATCTTGAAATATTATAATTTAGTTCTCTGGGTTTTAACTTTATTATAAGGAGCTATAGTACCTATATCAGCCTTACATGTTAAAACGACTTTAAAGTATCTCTGTGCTAATTTTTTGTTTTGTTTTATTTTGTTTTGGTACTGAGAATCAAACCCACTGATACGTTACCACTGAGTTATATCCCCAGTCCTATTTATTTATTTATTTATTTATTTATTTATTTATTTTTGAGACAGAGTCTCACTAAATTGTCATACCTGGCCTCTAATTTGTCATCCTCTTGCCTCAGTCTCCCAAGTTAATGGGACTTTAGACATGTACCACTAGGGCCAGCTCTGTGCTAATATTATAGTTAAAATTCAGAAGCTGATTTTCCCTTACTTTTAAATTATCCTGGAGTGTTTTGTGTTTGTCCTCCATGTACCTTCTCTGGAAACATAACTGATTTTGTGGTTTTGCTCTGGCTTCTAGTTTTGTGAATGCTGGTATAAGAAGTCCTTTCTTTTGGTGTTACACATTCTCAAGATCTCAGATCAGATCGTAGAAAGGAACATTGTAAGCAGTTTGAGGCCATATCTCATTTTTTAAAAAATATTTTTTTTAGTTATAGGTGGACACAATATCTTTATTTTAAATTTATGTGGTGTTGAGGATCGAACCCAGTGCCTCACACATGCTAGGCAAGCACTCTACCTCTGAGCTACAACCCCAGCCCCCCATATCTCATTCAAAATTAACTCTCCATTAGAGGATAATTTGAAAGGAGGTGTTTTGTTTTGTTTTGATTTTTTTTGCTAAGTGTTCATCAATGCCAAAGATAATAATAAATATAAACATTTAGGGGGCTGCAGTTGTGGCTCAGTGGTAGAGCACTTGCCTAGCACGTGTGAGGCACTGGGTTTGATCCTCAGCACCACATAAAAATAAATAAAGGTATTGTGTCCATTTGCAACTAAACATATAAATAAAAATATTTAAACATTTAGTTAAAGATTAAAGTTTGCTAAAGACAAACCTATAGTAGTCCTGTTTCTCTTTCAATTAAGTTCTCTGCATCTCCTTTGTTTAGAAATGACAAAAAGCTTGCTATTAATCAAGCTTTTGGTTTGTCTCCCATTGTTCTCACTTATGACACAAAATGGCTCTTCTGAAGAGCTTATGATTATAAAATATCCTAGAGAGTCAATCCTGTTGTTATAAGATAAATTGTCAAAGGTAACTTTTTCTATATCCTTAGGAGGATATAAACCTTGATGAGAGAGGAAGAGGTGAAGGAGAAGTAGAGAGGGAGATAGAGAGAAATACAGAAATAACTGTTAATCCAACACTCACTACTGACATTGAGTGAATAGCTATCAGGTGTTCTATAGACATACGGGTCAGGCAGAACTGCTATGCTACTCTTAAGGGCTTGTCAGTAGTAGCACTTGAACTCTGCCTCCTTTCTTTTTCTCCCTCCTTTTGTGATACTTGGATCAAATTCAGGGCCTTACACATGCTAGGCAAGTGCTCCACCACTGAGCTACAGCACCAGCAAACTCTGCCTACTTTCATAAGATTAATTTCTTTCCAGACGAGCATCTTGTCTTATCTTCAATGATATCATGTAACATTCGCCATAGGCTGATTTGGGCCCAGTGGTCAACTAAGGCATTGGGATTCTATATTATTTTCCTGTTGTTGCTGTAACAAAACACCACAATCTTGGTGTTTTGAAAAACCAAAATATGTTATTTCACAGCTCTGTATTTAAGGAGACTGAATGTGTGCAAAAGGCCAAGTTCCTTTTGGAGGCTTTAGGGGAGAATATTTTTCTTGCCTTTTTTTTCAGCTTCTAAAGGCTGCACACATTCTTTGACTTGTGAGCCTTCCTTCATCTTCAAGGCCAGTTGCATAGAATCTTCTTTCTTTCTCTTTCTCTCTCTCCTTTCATTGTCACGTTTCCTCTTCTTCACTTACTCTTCTGCCTCCATCTCACTTATAATTATATTTTGCCCATCTTCATAACCAAAGATAATTTCCTCTTATCAAAATCATTAATCGTATCTGCAAAGTCCCTTTTGAAATACTCGTATTGGTCTCAGGCACATTGAGATCAGACATCCCAATGTCTAATCCCAAACTTCCCACAGCCAAATCCTGACCTCTCGGGACTGATATAAAATATGGAAATAAGGGAGGATTACCCCAGTGTGACAAGTAAGCTGGTATGTCTGGGTTGTATCTGAGGATGGTGGGCTGTTCCTATCCAGATATTTTCAAATCCTGCCCACCCAGAGGCAAATTACAAAGGAGAAAGATCTGAGAAAAACTCTACATCATGTGTGGGGACTCCTACCACCTTTCTGTTCACTTTAGACTCTTGTCCATATTTCAAATCTAAGCTTATACATAATTTTTTTTTCTTGGAATCCTTCTCTGATCCCCACCTGAATCCTGTATTAGTGACCTGCCTATTGTTCTCAAAGCAGCCTCTATTTCCCCTGTGACACTCCTAATCTCCATTACTTTTATTTTAAATACATTTAAAAATTATTATATGGTTTTGTTTTCAGCACATTTATTTAAACTTATGTTTATTATCTATTTATATTTTGGCAGGCAGTTTAATTGGCTGAATCCAAACTGCAAATTCCATCTCTCCTGTGGTATATTAATAGCTTAAATATCAATTCATTTTTTTACCCTTTTGGGGATACTTGGAGTCTACCCCATGCATAGATTTGAATTCAGAGATTAGCCAGTAATTTGGCAAAGGCTATATGATGAATTTAGGCACTTGTCTTTGGGTCACTCTTTACCAAGATATACCTTCTTGATTTCTTCTTACTATGATTGCCCCAAATAGTGTACTTCAGTTCTTTAAGTCACCAAGGCTGCACATTTTTCATTAGAGTTTTTAGCCACCCTGTGGATGAAGACTGAAACTTACTCTCAAACTAAAATTTACAAATAAATGGTGAGCTTGTCCTTCTCATAAATGTCATTCTTTTCCAATTTTTGGATGTTTTGGTTCACTCCATGTACTTTCACATAAATGTGTGCCTATTGTATATGTGTGTGTGTGTGTGTGTGTGTGTGTGTGTATAGCCAGTGGGAGAGTTGGCCTGATAGGAAAATTTCAGCCATATAAGAACCTAAACTTGGTGAATATATTTATTTTTTAATTTTTCAAATTTAATGACAAAATAATATAATATCAACTAGAGATGATTAATTATGAAACAATCATACAAAATTCTTGCTTTCACCATTCCAAAGAAAGCTTCTCAGCGTCAGAAGAACCAGACCTCAGAAGAAGGGAAATTATTTGGAAAACGATAGACATTGCATAATGATAAAGAGGTAATTCCCAAAGGAGATGTAACAATGTTTAGTATGTATGTATATACTTAACAAGGGTGTCAAAATACATGAGGCAAAAGCTGAAAGAACTGTAAAGAAAAATGGACAAATCCGCTATTATAGTTGAATACTTCATCATCCCTCTATCAAAAATGGGCACATTCAGCACACAGAAGAATCACTAAAGATATAGTAAACTAAACAGTACCATTAATCAACTGGATGGGATTGACATGTATAGTGTACTCTATTTAAAAACAGTAGGATGATATACATTTTTCCCTCAACCTCACATGGAACATCACTAGGCTAGATCACATTCTGGACTTAAAACACACTGTGACAAATAGAAAAATAGAAATCATACAAAGCATGTTCTCAGGCCATAACTGAATTAAACCAGAAATAAGTATATAGCATTGAGTATATGTATGAGGATAGAAGGCAAAGCAAAACATCAGTAATCCAAACTTCTGCTTTAGGAAACTAGAGAAAGAAGAACAGTCAAATCCAGAGTAAGCAAAAGAAAAAGAAAAGTAGAAATCAATGAAACTGAAAGCAAGAAATTCACAAAGAAAATCAATGAAAACACAGTTGGTGCATTGAAAAAAATCAGTGGAATTATAAGTCTCTAACTAGGCTAACAAAAACAAAGAAGACACAATTACAAATATCAGCAATTAAGGATGGACCTTCACAATGATCCCATGGACATTAAAAGAATAATTAAAAATTACTGTGGAACAACTCTATGTCCACAAATAAGAGAACATAGCAGAAGCACACAAATTCCTTTTAAGGGGCAATCTAGCAAAACAAGAACTATATAATCTGAATAGGCCTTTATCAAAGACATTGGATCAATAGTTAGTAACTGTTCAAAATTGGAAACACCAGGCCCAGATAGTTAGACCAGTCAATCCTACCAAAGATTTAAAGAATAAATGATACCAGTTTTCTTCCATTCTCCTAACTTAGTCTACTGATTCAATGCAATCCCAGGCAAATCCTAGCAAGTTATTTTGTGGATAGCTAGTATCAATTAATTTAAAGATTATGTAGAAGGACAGAAAAAAAAAAACTAGAATAGGGAGCACAATACTAAAGGAGAACAACAACCATGAAAAACAAACATCAAAATTTACTATAAAGGTATAGTAACCAAGACATTATGGTATTGATAATAGGCAAATAGATATGTAGAGTAGAATGTAAGCACACACAAATATAGTTTATATTTATAACTGATCCCACACTAAAATGCCAAGGGAATTAAGTGGAAAAGGGACAGTATTTCCAACAAATTGTACTGGATCATCTAGACATGTACATACAAAAAAGAAAAAGGATCTAGACAGACCTTAAGTCTTTCAGAAAAAGTATCTCAAAATGGGTCACAGACTGAAATATAAAATACAAAATATAAAAATTCTAGAAGATAATGAAAGAGAACATCTAGGTGATCTTGGGTTTTGTGATGACTTAATAGATAAAACATCAACAAGCACAATATATGAAAGAAAAACATGATAAGTTGGAACTCATTAATATGAAAAATGCTACTCTTTGATGAAGACTTAAGAAAATGGAGGCACATCCACAGACTACAAGAAAATATTTGCAAAATAAATATCTTATAAGGAATTGGTATCCAAAATATATCAGAATTCTTTAAAGCTTGACAGTTAATAACACAACCCAGGTGTGGGTACAGCTCAGTGGTGAAGTGCATGCCTGGCACTTGCAAAGCTCTGGATTTGATCAGCAGTACCCTACTCCACCAAAAATAAACCAAAGTAAAACAAACAAATCAAACCCAGTTAAAACTATTGGAAATATATCTGAACAGATACTTCACCAAAAAATAATAATAATACAGTTGGCAAATAAACATAAGAACAAAATTCTCAGCGTCATGTCAGGGAATTGCAAATTAAAACAGTGAGATACTATTATAATGACTAAAATCCAAAACACTAACACCACCAATTGCTAAGGTCATGGAAAAATAGGAACTTCCATTCGCTGCTGTTGGGTATGCAAATTGTTAGGCCCATTTTAGAAGACAGTCTGGAAGTACTATTGAAATTTTGGATTATTTAGATCAGGATTCTTGTTCTATTTAACATGCAGTTGAAAGAAATTGGTTTTAGGTATCTCGGAAATTAAAAGATATTGTATGGGAAATACCTAATAAATATTTTGACCATTAACTCATAGGATAGACCATGATCATTTGCTGTATATTATTAGAAAAAAGCAGACCAATTCACCTTCAAGTATAGCCCTTTAAGCTGGGTGCAGTGGTGCATGCCCATAACCCCAGCAACTCTGGAGGCTGAAGCAGGAGGATTGTAAGTTCAAAGCCATCCCCAGTGAGGTACTAAGCAATTTAGTGAGACCCTGTCTCAAAATAAAGTAAATAAACAAAGAAATGAAAAGGGCTGGAGACAGGGCTCAGTGATTAAGCACCCAGGTTAACCAATCCCCAATATCAAAAAAAAAAAAAAAAAAAAAAAAAAAGTACAGCCTTTAGCATTGCTCAGATACATATGTTGTAAAGTTCTATGACATTTAATTTTTACAGAACCCTAAATATGTTGTTCTACTTAGAATAATTTTTCTTTTCTGCTTAGATTTTAGCTCATAGTCAGAATATAGAATCCCTGATTCAAGGGAGTTGATGTGTTCATCAACAATTCCTTGTTAAGTAACCTTCTCTGAAATAATTAAGTTCTCTAGGCTTCACATATATTCTATGTAAACTGGAGTTAAGAATAATGCCTACTTTGTAGAATTGTTTTCATAATGTAAAAGTATAGAAGATTTAAAGTATTCAAGCCACTGTCAGGCATATGGCGAGTTCTTGGTAAGGGAACCTCTGATTATTATCACTAAATTTTATTAGTAACATGAAAGCAAAGTCATGATTTCTCTAATCCATGCCTTTCAATGCAGCTAATACATTTTAGTGCATGTAAGACATATAGTATGATACAAAAAGCTCTAGGGAGATATGGGAGAATATGAGTCTGCTTTGATATAGTTGATAAGGTAGTTGTCACAAGAGATATTTTTTTAAAGCTAAGAATGAGAAGAAAAGTGGGGACATAGTTCTGCTTCAAATTAAGAATACTAATTAAGGGGTGGGGGATGTAACTCAGTGTTAGAATTCCTGCTTAAAATGCCCAGCATTGCCAAAAAAAAAAAAAAAGAAAAAATTAGTAGTTATTAAATGCAACTCATGATGTAAGAATTGATTTAGGTCAAGATACTCAATGAATCACAAAACATTAGTGCAATATTATTAGGGAATAGGATATTGAAATTACTAACTTGGACTATAGTCATACCAACTTGAATGTGCCTGATCTTGATTGAAGTTATTAACGTACAGATTACTGATTATTTACTAATGGAAAAATGTATATTTGACTAGAAAGGTGCTCACTAACTTTTTTTTTCAAGAATGTTTTATTAGTGCATTATAGTAAAACAAAATAGTGGCGTTCATTTTGACAAAAATCATACACATATATGGAACGTAATTTGCTCCATTTCAGTCCCTACTACTTCCTTTTTCAATCTGCTCACCCCACCACCTGTTTTCCTTCTTCTACTCTACTGGTCTTCCTTTTATTTATTTATTTAAATTGGTGCTTTATAGTTAACCATAAAGGTGGAACTCACTGTGGTATATTCATATACATGGGATCATTTTGGTCAGTTTCATTCCATGCTTTCTCCCTTTTCCCATCCCTCCTCCTTCACCCTCAAAACTCAATGCCCTTCCTTTATTCCACTCATCTCCCTTCTATTTTCATGGTAACCTCCTTCTTTCCCTTATTTTGCTCTAACTTCCGCATATGAGAGAAAACATTCAATCTTTGTCTTTCTGAGTGTGCCTTATTGCATGTAACATGATGTTCTCCATTTCCATCCATTTACCAGCAAATGACATAATTTCATTCTTCTTTTTGGCTGAGTAAAACTCCATTGTGTATATAGAACACATTGTTTTTATTCTTTTGCCTGTTGTCAGGCACCTGGTCTGATTCCATAACTTGGCTATTGTGAATTGTGCTGCTATAAATATTGATTGATATGCCTGTATCACTATAGTGTGATGATTTTAGTTCTGTTGGATAAATACCAGGGAGTAGGATGGCTAGGTGATATGGTAGTTCCATTACTAGTCTCTTGAGGAATCTACATACTGCTTTCCAAAGCGATTGCACTAATTTGCAGTCCCACTAATTACATATGAATATACATTTCCCCCTACATCCTTGCCAGCATTTATTATTATTGGTATTCTTTTAATTTTTTTCACTACCGGGGATTGAACCCAGGGACGTTCAACCACTGAGCTACATCCCCAGCCCTATTTTGTATTTTATTACAGGCAGGGTCTCACTGAGTTGCTTAGCACCTTGCTATTGTTGAGGCTAGCTTTGAACTCACGATCCTCCTGTCTCAGCCTCCGAGCTGCTGAGATCACAGGCGTGTGCCACTGTATCCGGTTCCAGCCCAGTTTTTATTTTTTATTTTGAGACAGGATCCTAATAAATTGCCGAGAGCCTCGTTAAGTTGCTGAGGCTGGCTATGAACTTACAATCCTCCTGCCTCAGCCTCCCAAGTCACTAGAATTAGAGGCACACACTACTGCACATGACTATTATTTGTATTCTTGATGATTGCCGTTCTAACTAGAGTGACATGAAATCTCAATGTAGTTTGATTTGCATTTCCCTATTGATATGGGTATTGAACATTTTTTTTCATATATTTATTAGCCATTTGTTTTTCTCCTTTTGAGAAATGCCTTTTTATTTATTTTGCCCTTGTATTGATTAAATTGTTTTTTGGTGTTCAGTTTTTTGAGTTCTTTGTATATTCTGGATGTTAATCCCCTATCAGAGGAGTAGCTGGCTAAGATCTTCTCCCATTCTGTAGACTCTCTGTTCATACTCTTAATCATTTCCTTTGCTGTGCAGAAGCTGTTTAATTTGATACTGCCCCAGTTCTTGATTCTTGGTTTTATGTCTTGAGTTTTGGTTAAGGAAACTATATGCATTGAATATTAATTTTAATCATGGAGTGTTGAGTCTACTTTTTCTTCTAGCAGTTGCAAAATTTCTGGTCTAATTCTTATGTCTTTGATTCACTTCTATTTGACTTTTGGGCAGGGAAAGAGACAGTGAGCTAGTTTCATTCTTCTCTATATGAATATCCAGTTTTCCTAGCACCATTTGTTAAAAAGCCCGTCTCTCCAATGTGTGTTTTTGGAGCCTTTTTGACTGTATCTGTGTGGGTGTGTCTCTGTGTGCTCTATTCTATTCCATTGGTCTATGTATCTATTTTGATGTCAATAGATGTTGTTTTTGTTTCTGTAGCTCTATATATAATTTGAAGCTGGGTTTTATGATGTTTCCAGCATCATTGTTCTTGCTCAGGATTGCTTTGCCTGGTGTGTGTCTCTTTTATTCTTCCATGTAAACTTGAAGACTGTCTTTTCTCTAGTTCTGTGAAGAATATCATTGGTGTTTTGATGGGGCTTGCATTGAATCTGTGTAGTGCTTTTGGTACTACAGACATTTTGATAATATTAATTCTGTCTATTCAAGAACATTGATAGGTCTTCCCATTTTCTGAGGTCTTCTTCAGTTTTTTTTTTTTTTTTGCTTCAGTGTTCTATTGTTTTTATTATAGAGGTCTTTCACCTCCTTGGTTAAATTTATTCCCAAGTATTTTTCGAGTTATTGTGAATGGGATAGTTTTCCTGATTTCTTTCTCACTATTGGACTATAGGAAACTATCAATTTATGAATGTTGATCCTGTATCCTGCTACTTTGATGAATTTGATAATCAGCTCTGTAAGTATTTGGGTGGAGTTTTGGGGACTTCTAGATATAGGATCATGTCATCATCAGTGATAATTTGATCTTTTTCTTTTCCTATCTATATGCCTTTAATTTCCTTCTCTTGCCTGATTGCTCTTGCTAGAGTTTTGAGAACTATATTGAATAAAGGCACTCACTACTTTCAACCAATAGTGGGGATAACATATTCTATACCTTTTGATGGAAAATATTAAGTGTTTTATTCTTTTTAAAATATTTACTTTTTAGGGGTTTTTTTTTTTTTTTGGTGGACACAAATCTTTGTTTTATTTTTATGTGGTGCTGAGGATCGAACCCAGTGCCTCACGCATACCAGATGAGCGCACTACCACTTGAGCCACATCCCAAGCCCCAAAAGTGTTTTATTCTTGATAAAAATATTTAAACTGAATCTAATTTTGAGAAAAATGAAAAATTCGTTTATGGGACAATTTTAAGGAAAACTAGGTTGAAGTATTCAAAAATTCATTGTTATGAAAAACAAAACAGGTTATGAATTTGCTCCAGATTTTTAAGAAAGGAAAAAAGAATGGCATACAGCCAAAAGATCGAATGATTAAATCTTGTATTGGGATTTTTAAAAGTCTATTATATGGCAGGGGAGATACCACTAGCTAGAGTTCTTGCCTACCAAACTCAAACCCATGCCCAGAACCACCTACACACAAGAATAAAATCTATTAAAGACATTTAAAGAACATTTGAGAAAATTAAAAATAGACTTTTACATAATGTTATTAAATTAATGTTAATTTTCTTAAGTTTGCTAACAGTAATGTAGAAGAATATTCTTTTTAAAGAAATGAATGTTGGTGTGTTTAGGAGTGATGTTTCATAATATTTGCATTTTCCCTCAAATAGTTCAGAATAGCATTTACATAAATAATTGATAGATGATAGATGGATAGATATAAATAATAAAATAAAGTGCATGTGTACAAAAATATGGAAGAATATTGATATGGATATTTGGATACTCATTTTAGTCTTCTTTCAATTCTATCAAATTTTCCATAGGTTTGAAATATTCCAAAATTAAAAGTTGGAGGTAAATATTTAGTTATAGCATAAGCTGTATTCCAGAAAACAGAAACCAGTTATCTACTAGTTTTCTAAATATTATATTGGGGCTTGGGAATTGCTGTAAGCAGTCTTATAACTACAACACATACCAAGGCAAGACATGGAGAACATACTTTTAAAAAGCCTCATATATTCCATGTAACCTGGACAAACACAAATGTTAATGCACAATACAAAAGGAGAATTATTTATAATTTCAGTATTGGAAGTATGTGTTTCTAAATATATAAGTAAATTATTTTCTTTTGGGAAAATACATCATTTCAAGAGGACAAATTAAATTTAAAACCATTGAATATTAATTTTAACCATGATTTGTGCATATATTCAGGAATCTTAGAACACCAATTGGGGTAATTTTATATATTTGTTGAACATCTAGTGCTTATCAAATCCATGGAAAATTATGGACTTCTTTTTTAAAAAATATATTTATTTATTTTAATGTGGTGCTGAGGATCAAACCCAATGCCTCACATGTGCAAGGCAAGTGCTGTACTGCTGAGCTATAACCCCAGCCCCAAATTATGGATTTCTTAATGTAGGTGTATAATTTTATATTTAGACCTCAGACAACATTAACTTATATCCATTTGGGGAAATAAACAAGACTATCAGACCTTCATTAGTTGGTTGTAGGCTACATCTAAGAGTGTTACTCCTTTTCCCACATCTCTCACACATACTTTTTTCATTGAGTTGTCAAATTAACTGGATAAATATTTATGATTCTTTGCACCAACTATCTCTTTAATTATCACAGCCTCAAGTTTCTTTCATCAGTTAGTAAAGCTTCTGAACACAGGGTAAAGGTTTTAGTGAAGAGCAGTGAATCCACAGGTGACTTATAAGTCAAAGCTGTTTGCCATGTGGATTTCTCTGAATTTATAGTTTCCCCACAATTTGCAACATTGGTTATGGGTTCACAAGGCCATTTAATGGGGTTAACAAGATCACATAACTTAATGATCTTACCAAAAGTTAGTTTTTTACTCTTATTTACTCTTTAATGAAAAGCAGGGTTTTACAGGGATTACAGAAGCTGTGATATTGCTCTGAAATCTAATGGAATGTGTTTGTATATAGTTGTATTTGAAATTTTTCTATTTTAATTTTTAATATGCTAAGTATCAGTTGATATGATACATATAAATAAAATCACTTTAACATTATAGGAGTATGAAAGGTTTCTGAAACCAAAATATTTAAGAGTCATTGCTCTGTTTTATTCATTTAAAAAAGTTACTGAGAATATTATGTGCCAGGCCCTGTGACATATGATCACACTACAAAGATACACAAAATACTGTTAGTTGATTAACCTACATAATTCAAGTTAAAATTCTAAGAAACCTTTGAAAAAGTAATTTTCACCTTCATTTTTCAAATGAGGAAACTGAGTCTTTATGACCAGGAATGTGCTATCATACTCTAAAGTCAATATAAATTGTTCCATGTATGAATGTATAATATTCAGTTCTCTTTCATGTTTTATTTTTCTTTTCCATGAAGCCAAAAACTCAGCAGAATTGGAATAAATTTTTGCCTGAGATAAAATCTTAGAATGAAAGCCTGGAAATGTAATTCAGTGGTGGAGCACTTGCCTAGCATATGTGAGGCCCTGAGATCCATCCACAGCACCACAAACAAAGAATGAAAATGGAATTAACACTTTAACAACACCATCCACAAACATGTATCCTTTTTTCCATTGGACCAATCCTTCCTTTCAGGGTGCACTTGGTTAGAATACCTAATTATTGTAGCTCAGTTTCTATAGGAGGCCAATATTATCACTTACACTGAAGAAATGTTGGATCAAATGAAACAACATTAGTAGTGGTTTCTAGACTAATATTAATTACCAATGTTTATTGAGTTTATACATTTGCTTATAGTAATCCAGAGGTATTTTATTTTAAGACCTATATTATTTTGATTGCTTATACCAAGCCAGACACAGTTCTGAGTATTTAAATATGTCATTGTTTAATTTAATCCTCACATACCCTAAAATATGGCATCTAGTATTAACTTATTTGTACCTGAAAAGAATGAATCACAGAGAGAGAGAGGATCACAGAATTTTCCATGGTCCCATTATAAGCTGGTGATGAAGCTGATATGAATCAGGCAGCCTAACCCCAGAGTGTGTCTCATGACTCAACTAATTATATGGAAGAGACCA
This sequence comes from Marmota marmota marmota, assembly GCF_001458135.2. NCBI lineage: Eukaryota > Metazoa > Chordata > Mammalia > Rodentia > Sciuridae > Marmota > Marmota marmota. The sequence goes on along the minus strand of NW_026000257.1, from coordinate 225,218 downwards.
GTCCCCTTATTTTGAATTTTGAGGTAGAGATTCAAATCCAGGTCTGCCTTACTCCAAATTCTCATACTTTTATTTTATTTAATAAATTTATTTATTTATTATGGTACAGGGGATTGAACCCAGGGGTGCTCTACCACTAAGCTATATCCCAGATCCTTTATTTTTTAAAATTTTATAGAAATTTCACTAAATTGTTGAGGATAACCTCAAACTTGTGATCCTCCTGCCTCAGCCTTTTGAGTCACTGGATTATAGGTGTGCATCACTGTGTCTGCCAAATTGCCCTCATTTTAACTAACCACCTGACCATGCTATTATTCTGTCATACTCAGTTCTCTGTTAATTACAGCTCACTTTCCTACTCCGTTGACACTAAACATTGAACAAATATTGATTATGCACCTACTATGTACCAGACTATGTACACTGGGTAAGTGAGAAGACTCAGTCATATACCCTGCTCTTGTCTTGAAAGAAAGAAAGAAGAGTATATTAGTCTTCTAGGCCTATCATTAAAAATATGGCACAATTTGGTGGCTTAAACAACAGAAATTGACTTTCTCACAGTTTTGGAGGCTGAAAGTCTAGGATAAAGGTGTTGGTAGGACTTTTTTCTCCTGACACCTCTCTCCTTGGCTTGCAAATGATCTCCTAATTGTGGGTGTCTCTTAGTGTGTCTAAATTTCCTCTTCCTATAAGGATATCAGTCAGATTAGATTAAGGGCTACCCTGATGACCTCATTTTACAGTCACATTCTGGGGTACTAGGATTAGGGCTTAAATATATAAAATTCAGGGTGATACAATCTAGTCCATAACCCATGTAAACATAGAGTTTTTAAAATATATTCTCTTCAACTAAGTTTGGGTTGACTTTAGGCCTCAAATAAGATTAAATGAGGAAATATGAATTTGGGAAAGACATCTCACGGATTCTGATGGTACTGCTACAATTTTGGATGATTTAAAAAGACAGTTTTTAAGACACAATAACATGTGGCCCAGGAATATTTAAATTTAATGAGCAATTATCACATGCCTGTCACTGTTTATATACATACACACATTCACACACAATTTAATCTTCAAAGGAAGTACTAGTCCTATCCACATTTTAGAGAATGGAAATCAAAGTATCTTAGACTGTTTTATGTTGCTAATAACAATTTCATAGACTGGATAAATTATAAATAAAAGAGGTTGTTCTATTGCCCCATTAGTAACAACATAAAAAATCACTATATTATCTGGGCCTGATGGCATATTCCTATAATCCTAGCAATTTGGGAGACTGAGGCAGGAGGATTGTGAGTTCAAAGTCAGCCTCAGCTACATAGCAAGGTTCAAAACTCAGTGGTTGAATATCCCAGGTACTCCCCGAATCCCTATGTTACAGAGGTTATACAACAATTGTTATAAGTGATTATTGGTGATTAAGTTCCATCATGTAGGCTGTACAAAATGAACCCCCAATAAATGAGTCAACAACTTTTCCATGAGTACTTACCTATCTATGCATTGAATTAGGACCCAGCAGTATAAGGGAAGGTTAGTTTTTCCTCCCTGTATTCAAAGTTCTTATTGTCCAGGTGGAATGAGAGTTCCTATCAATCTTGTACACTGATAAAACTGAAGGTAGTTTGGTGTGGGACAAAAAGAATGGGCCCTTGAGTCAGATATAACTTTATCTTGTATTACTTTGGAACTTGAGAAAAAAATCTTTTATTCTTCTGTGTCTGTTTGTTCATGTACAATTCAGGAATGATAAAATATGCCTCCAGTAGCTATCCTAAGCATTGGATAATTTCTGGTATATAGTATATGCAGGTGAACTGTTCTGTGTTAGCACCTTAACAGACTTGTACATGGGCCATCCAGGCAAGATTCAACTGATTTTTGGCCCAAGGCCGTGTAGAAATATCCTGTGATCTTCCAGGAACATGGAAAACAGGCTTATTTTTAAAATGATGCTTCAAGGTCATTCATCACCTTCTCCCTATTTTGGAAAAGGCTGTCATTATGCATTTTCTTATTACCTTTCTGACTCCAAGGGAGGTATAGGATTTTTCAACTTGTCCTTCCCCCTCTCCAGAATATAGCTGCTGGCTATAGAACTGCTTACCACTTAGCTGCAGTGTGGACATGTCTCCTCAGCAACAGGGTCCCCACTGCTGATGATGCCTATCATCTGGCCGAGTTTGTTTTGATATTATCCTGTGAAACATGGGGAGTGGGAAGTGACACCATATTGGTATTGCCTTTGCTGTCTATGAAAGTCTAAACTGTGAATCCAAAAGGATTTGTTGTTTCTAGCCAAAACTGTCAGCTTGTTTGATAGTCTGCTTTCAGTCAATATTCACTACTACTGCTATCATACATTATTTGATCATGTTTGATTATCATTATCCAGGTACATAGTATTCTGCCAATAAACAGAAGGGATTATAATTTTCCTGTATTTTAATTTTCATAAGAAAATATACAAAATAATAAATTCTGTTGTTACAGACACTATACAGAATTGCTGTGTTCTTAATATAGATTGACTCTGTATTTGAGGATATGATTATTTAGCCCTAAGAAACACACAGAGTCTGGTATCATGGGGTGTTAAAAGTCTAGCTACTAGGGTCAGAAATATATGAGTACATGAAGTTATCTTAATCATAACAAATTTCTTGTTTACAAGGCACTTTATTATTTGCCAGATGCTACTGGAAGCATTTCAGATTTACCATCTATTTTAATCTTCACAAAAATCTAGGAAGCATGGGTTCTTATTGTACCCAGTCAACTAATGAGGACATGTAGGATTCCAGGTACAGTAATTAGTTCAGGGCCACACAACAAATCACAGCAATTCTGGGAAAACCAAAATTGGAACCCAGATGTCTCACTCTGGGGTCAAACTCTGCTAGCTATGAGAACATCAAAATCACAAAATTACTCAGAATTTCAGTTTCAATGTCTGGAAAATAGGAATAAATATAGGACCTCCCACATATGGAAGTTGTTTTAAAAATAATAATGTCATTAAAGAGCAGAGCATAGGGCTGGAGTTGTAGCTCAGTGGTAGAGTGCTTGCCTCACGTGCATGAGGCCCTGGGTTCGATCCTCAGCACCACATAAAAATCAAGAAATAAAAATAAAGATACTATGTCCATCTACAACTAAAAAAATATTTTTATAAAAAGATCAGAGCATAATAGCTGCCATCTGACAGGCATTCAATAAAGTATTGCTTTTGAAAATTTTTAAAATAGTGGTAAAATACACATGACATAAAATTTAACAGCTTAAACATTTTGAATTTTACATTCAATAATATTAAGTATATTTCCATTGTTGTGCAATCAGTTACCAGGAATGTTTAATCTTGCAAAATGGTAATTCTATAACCATTGAACAACATCCCATTTTCCTCTAGGCCCCAAGCTCCTGATAAAGACTATACTATTTTCTGTTTCTATGAATTTAACTAGTCTAGATAACTCATATAAATGGATTCATACAATATTTGTCATTATGAGATTGGCTCATTTCACAGGCATAATGTTCTCAAGGTTCATCCATGGTGTAATGTGTCAGAGTTTCTGTCCTTATAAAGGTTGAATAATATTCCACTGTATGTATATATTAAATTTTATTTATTCATTTATCTGTTGAAGGATACTTGGGTTGTTTTCACTCCTTGGCTAATGTGGATTATGCTGCTATGAGCATGGATATAAAAATGCATTTTGAAGTCCTTGCTTTAATTTCCCTTTAAAGAATTGTTTCTATTTAAGGTATATAGCATGATGTTGTTTTGTTGTTGTTGTTGCTATTTGGCACCAGAGATTGAATTTAGGGGCACTTGACCATTGAGCCACATCCCCAGCCCTATTTTGTACTTTTTTTTAGAGACAGGGTATCACTGAGTTGCTTAGGGCCTCGCTGTTGCTGAGGCTGGCTTTGAACTCTGCGATCCTCCTGTCTCAGCCTCCCGAGCTGCTGGGATTACAGGCACAGCATGATGTTTTAATATATATGTACATTGTTCAATCATTAATTCAGTCAAGCCAATTAAGATATCAACCATCTCTTATGGTTATTCTGTGTGTGTGTGTGTGTGTGTGTGTGTGTTAAGAGCACCTAATATCTACTCTTTTAGCAAATTTCCTGTATGTAATGCAATATTATTAGCTATAGTCATTATGTTGTACATTAGATATGTAGACTTATCCTATGTAACTATAACTTTATACCTTTTGAATTACATCTGGTCTATCTCCCCCTACCCCAACCTCTGGTAACAGCATTTCTACTATCATTTCTGTGTATTCAATATATTTTTTAAAAGATTCCACATATAATGGAGATCATCACTCTACTTTAATTTTTAAAATTTAAACCCAGAAAATGAATTGAGGTATCATATAATTCAATTTTTAATTTTTAAATGAATTGTCTTACTGTTTTCCACAGCACCTCCAGTAGTTTATATTCCTGCCAAAAGTGTACAAGATTTCAGATTTCTTCTTATTTTTGTCAACACTTTTTGTTTTCTGTTTAGTTTTTTATAGTACCCACCCCAATGGGTTGATATATATCATTTTTGTGGTTTTGAATTGTATTTCTTAATGAAAAAAAAGATGTGAGCATTTTTTATGTTTCCATTGCCCATTTGTGTATAATTATTAGATAAATATGTTTTAAGCCTCACACCTATTTTTATTTGGGTTTGTTGAGTATTTTTGGTTTTTATTTTAGTTGTTGAGTTGTGGGAGTTCTTTATATATTCTGGAATTAACCCCTCATCAGATATATGATTCGCAAATATGTTTTCCCATTCTGAAGTTTTCCTTTCCATTTTATTAATTGTGTTCTTTGATGCACACAAGTTTTAAATTTTGATATAGTGCAATTTATCTATTTTTTAATTTCTTGTTGCCTCTGTTTTTGGTGTTATATGTGAGAAATCATTGCCAAATACAATGTCATGAAAATTTTCCCATGACATTTTATTCACTTAGTTTTTGCTCTAGTGTTCAATTATTTGATCTATTTTAAGCTAACATTTATATATGGAATAAGAGTACAATTTCATTCTCTGCATGTGGACATCCACTTCTCCAAATGCTATTTGTTGAAGAGACAAATGTATTCGGTATTTTGTTATTTTTATAGTATTATAACCAAATTATTCCTACTTCCCATTTCAGAATATTCATTGTTAGCATTAGAAATTAAACTGAATTTTATATGTTGATTTTATATTCTGCAACTTTGTAGAATTTGTTTATTAGTTATAGCAGGATTTTTGTGGAATCTTTACAGTTATCTACATATAAGATTGTGCTGTCCATGGATGGAGGTAGTTTTATTTCTTCTTTTTAATTTGGATGGCTTTTGTATCTTTTTCTTGCTTAATTGTTCTGGCTAAGTCTTTGAGTACTGTATTGACTAAAAGTAGTGAAAGCAAGCAACCTTGTTTTGTTCCTAATATTAGAGGAAAAGATTTCAGTCTTCCACCATTAAGTAAGATGCTAGCTGTAAACTATTTATATATGCCCTTTATTATGATAGGCAATTTCCTCCTATTTCTGGTTTGTTGAGTGTTTTTGTCATGAGAGGGAGTTGAATGTTGTCACATGCTTATTCTACATCAATTGAAAGAATCATGTGAGTTTTTCCCTTCAGCCTGTTATGATTTTTCTGTGTTGAACTATGTTTGAATTCTAAGAAAAAACATTCCATTTAGTCATGGTCTGTAATCCTTATAATATCCTGATGAAGTCCCTTTGCTAGTATGTTATTGAGAACTTTAGCATTAATGTTCATCAGGGATACTGTTGTTATTATTTTTCTCTTACAGTATCTTTTTCTGATTTCCGTATCAGGGTAATGCTAGCCTTATACAATGATTATGGAAATGTTTCTTCTAGTTCATTTTTTGTGGAAGAGTTTGAGAAGAATTAATTTTAGTCTTCTTTAAATATTTGGTAAAATTTACCAATGATGCAATTTGATCTAGGGTTTTTCTTAATTGAGAGGGTACTGTATTAATCTCTTATTAGTTACAGTTCTGTTCAGATTCAAAATTCTTTTTGGGAAACCAGGGATTGAACCTAGGGGCACTTAACCACTGAGCCATTCCACAGCCCTTTTAAACATGTTCTTTAGAGGCAGGGTCTTGCTAAGTTGCTTAGGGCCTCACTAAATTGCTGAGGCTGGCTTTGAACTTGTGATCCTCCTGCTTCAGCCTCCTGAGCCACTGGGATTACAAACATGTGCCACCATGCCCAGGTGTTCAGATTTTCTGTTATGTTTCAATATTGTCAGGTTGTAATTTTCTAGAAATATATCCATTTTATCTAGGTTATCACATTTATGGTGTAATTGCTAATTACTAATTGCTCATAGTATTCTTTTAGAATCCTTTTAATTTTATAAAATCATCTAGCTAAATATTTGTTAGTTTTGTTGATCTTTTCAAAGATCCAACACTTGTTTTCATTGATTTATCTATTTTTAATATTATTTATTTCAATAATTTTCTCTGCTCTCATCTTTATTATTTCCTTTCTACTAGTTTTGGTTTTAATTTTTTTCTCTAATTCTATAAAGTGCAAATTAGGTTGTAGGGTTGTACATTAGAGCTCTTCATTTTTTTTCTTTCTTTCTTTCTTTTTTGTTTTTTGGTACCGGGGATTGAATTCAGGGGCACTCGACCACTGAGCCACATCCCCAGCCGTATTTTTTATTTTATTTAGAAACAAGGTCTCACTGAGTTGCTTAGCACCTCGCTTTTGCTGAGGCTCGCTTTGAACTCATGATCCTCCTGCCTGAGCCTACCAAGCCATTGGGATTACAAGAATGTGCCACCATGCCCAGTTCTTTGTTCATTATTAAATAAGCATTTATAGATATAATTTTCCTCTTAGCACTGCCTTTTCTGAATTCCTTAAGTTTCAGTATGTTTTGTTGCCATTTTAACTTGTCTCATATTTTCTAATTTCCCTTGTGATCTTTCTATGACTCACTGGTTGGTTGAGTGAGTTTGTTCATTTTTGCATATGTGTGCATTTTCCAGTTTTCCTTCTGCTGTTTATTTCTGTTTTCATTCCATTGTGATCAGAAAAGATAGTGGTATGAATTCAAACTTACCAAATTTATTAAAATCCCTTTTGAAGCCTTACATGTGTTCTATCCTAAAGACTATTCCATGTGCACTTGATAAGAAAATATATTATCTGTTATTGCAGGGTGTTCCACATATATATCTGTTAATTCCATGGGGGTCTATCATTTTGTTTAAGGCCTCTGCTTTCTTTTTGATCAGCTGATTGGTTAGTTTATCTATTATTATTATTTGGGGGGAGGTACCAGGGATTGAACTCAGGGGTACTCAACCACTGAGCCACACCTCTAGCCCTATTTTGTATTTTATTTAGAGACAGGGTCTTACTGAGTTCGTTAGCGGCTTGCTTTTTCTCAGTCTGGCTTTGAATTCTTGATCCTCCTGTTTCAGCCTCCCGAGCTGCTGGGATTACAGGCATATGCCACTGTGCCCAGCTCTTTAATTTCATTATTAAAAGTGGGATATGACCAGGGTACAGTGGCACCCACTTGTAATCCCAGTGATTGGGAAAGCTGAGGCAGGAGGATTGCGAGTTCAAAGCCAGCCTCAGCAACTTAGGCCCAAAACAACTCAGTGAGACCCTGTCTCTAAATAAAATACAAAAAGGAGGGTACTGGGGATGTGACTCAATGATTAAGTGCCCCTGGATTCAATCCCTGGAACCAAAAAGTCTCATTATTGTTGTAGATATGTGTATTTTTCTCTTCAGTTCATCAATGTTTGTTTTATATATTTAGGAGCTCCGATGTCTGCTATACATATAAGTGTTATTATCTTTTCTTTGTGCTTTGACACTTCTAATATTATGTAATACCCTTGGTGTTTTGTAACAATTACTGACTTTAAGTCTGTTTTGTCTGATGTTAGTACAGCTATTTCTGCTTTCTTTTGGGTACTGTATGTGTGGAATATCTTTTTCTATCCTTTCACTTTTAGAATGTGTGTGTCCTTAGATCTAAAGTGAATCTCTTCTAAACATCATATGGTTGGATTCTGTTTTTAAAAAAAATCTATTCAGGCAATGTATGTCTTTTGATTGGGGGATATAATCCATTTACATTGAAAGAAATTAATGATACAGAGGACTTACTATTGACATTTTATCATTATTTTCTATTTGTCTTTTAGCATTTTTGTGCTTCATTTCCTCCCTTAATGTCTTCCTTTTTAATTTTTTTTATATATTTTTAGTTGTTGATAGACCTTTATTTTATTTATTTGTATGTGGTGCTGAGAACCCACCCAGTGCTTCACACATGTTAGGCAAGTACTCTACCACTGAGCCACAACCCCAGCCCTAATGCCTTCCTTTGTGTTTATAGATTTTTTTTATTGTGGTAACATATTTGATTCCCTTCTAATTTCCTTCCTGTATATTCTATAGATTTTAGTTTTATGTTAGTATATGGAACTTATACATAGTAGTAGGGTTCATTGTGACATTCATGAATGCACATAACAAAATTTGCGCTAAAACATTCTCCAGTGCTTTTCTTTTCCCTCCCTTCCTCCCTCCCCCGGTTCTCCTTCCTTTACTCTTCTGGCCTTCCTTCTATGTACTTAGCTACACACAATTTTTTCCATTGGTGAATTATAATTTTACATGAAAGTAGAATCCATTGAGATGTAATCATACATGCATATAGCATAATCTGGTTGATTTTAATTCCCTATTCTTCCCCTTTTCCTCCCTCCTTCACTCCTACTCTATTGATCTCTCTCCTATTTTTATGATATCCTTCCTTTTTTAAAAATCCTTTTTTTTTACTTTATAGCTTGTGCATATAAGAGAAATATCTGACCCTTGTGTTTCTATCTGGCTTATTTTACTTAGTGTATGTATTTCAGTTTCATCCATTTACCAGCAAATGACATAATTTTATTCTTCTTTATGGCTGAATAGAACTTCATTTTGTGTGTGTGTGTGTGTGTGTGTGTGTAACACATTTTCTTTATCCATTTGTCTGTTGGTAGACATCTAGTCCAATTCCATAACTTGGCTATTGTGAATTGTGCTGCTATAAACATGAGTATGCTTTATTGTTATAGTATTCTGCCTTTAATTATTTTGGATAAATGCTGAGGAGTGAGATAGATGGGTCATATAATGTTTTCATTCCTAATATTTTGAGAAACCACTGTACTAATCTCCGTAGTGGTCATACTAATTTACATCTTTTTAAATTCAGTGACATTCTTTAAAAAAACACTAGTTTTTTTTTTTTAGTTGTAGATGGACAGAATGCCTTTATTTTATTTGTTTATTTTTATATGGTGCTAAGGATCAAACCCAGTGCCATATGCAAGTGCTCTGCCACTGAGCTGCAGCCCCACCCCTCAATGACTATCTTTAAAACAGTTGTTTTAAACTTTTAAAAATATTTTTGTAGTTGTAGATGGACAGAATGCCTTTATTTTATTTGTTTATTTTTATATGGTGCTGAGGATCAAACTCAGTGTCTCACGCATGCTAGGCAAGCACTCTGCCACTGAACTACAACCCCAGTCCTGTTTTATTTATCTATTTTTGTTTGTTTATTTGTTTGTTTATTTATTTATTTTTTCAAGTGACTCAGAAGGCTACATTTCCTTAGAGGTGGTTTATTGAGATTTATTTTGTTCATTTGAATGGGAAATACTTGCCTATTTTGTGATATGCTCTTGTAATCTTTTGTAGAGATTTAGACAATTGAAAAAAATGGTGATATCCCTTTCTTTTTTTAAAACAATATTTTTTAGTTGTAGATGGATAGAATACCTTTATTTTAGTTATTTATCTTTATGTGGTGCTGAGGATCAAACCCAGTGCCTCATACATGCTAGGCAAGCGCTCTGCCACTGAACCACAGCCCCAGCCCCCCAAAATGGCCATCTCTTCCAGTCTGTGCAGACTGGCTTTTTGTAGTCTGTAGAGACTCTAGGTCCGCTCAAACATTTTCTGGGGATGCATCTACCCTAGGTCTGTGATTTTATTCCAGTTCCTAATATATACAGCTAATTTTAAAAGCCTTATTTTCCTAAGAGTCTTGCCATTCCTTCTTCTCTGAAGCCTGTGGTTTCTATTGCATTGTTCTATCTATAATCACTTACACCAGTGTGCCTGTGGGACTGCAAATTCCCTGCACCTCTAATGATACCCGCACTAGTCATGGCTTTCAATGACCTCTAACCTGGTATGCAAACTATGCCATCTTTCCCATCAGTGTTCAGAATCAGGTGAAACAGAAACCAGTCCCTCCGGTAGTACACAGACAAGCTAGAACACTTCAAACAAGTTCCAGTTTTTACTTTCATCCTGAGAAAGGAGCTTGGAGTTAATGTGGTTTCCTACTACTCATTATGTGCTGAATTTGGCAAAAGGTAAGTCAAAGATGAGCAATGTGTCATTAAAATTCCTATTGTTTTGGCTTCAGTTTTTTTAATTGATGCAATAATTGTGTGTCATTATGGGGTATTACATGATGTTTTGGTGCATTTATATATTGTGTATTGATCAATTCAGGATATTTATGTTATCATCTCAAATATTTATCACTTATTTATGATGAGAAACAATCAAAATCCTCTCTTCTGGGGCTGGGGATATAGTTCAGAGGTATAGCACTAGTCTAGCATGTACATGTCCTTGAATTTGATCCCAAGCACTGAAGTAAAAAACAATACAAAACAAAACCTAAATCCTTCTTCTAGTTATTTTAAGTTAGATGATACAATATTAGAACATCCTTCTGTGTAATAGAATATTAGAACTTATTTTACGTGTGAGCACGATTTTTTCTTTTTATAATGTTTTTGTCTAGTTTTAAGGTTAAGATAATGCCATCTTCATACAATGTTTCAAGAGATATTCCCTTTGTTTCTGTTTCCTGAGATTATTGAGAATGAGTTTGTTTCTTCCTTAAATGATCAATGGAATTCACAAGTGAAACCACCTAGGCTGGGTTGCTTTGTTCTTAGAAGTTATTAATTATTATCTTTCTTTTACAATAGGTATTAGCCTATTCATATGACTTATTTCTAAGTCATATGTGTGAGCTTTTGTTATTTGTATCTTTCAAGGAATTGGGCTATATATCTCTGTTACTGAAATTTTGAGAAAATAATAGTTTAAAATATTCCTTAATTATGTTTTTAATGTCCATTGGTTTAGTTGCTAAATCCACTTTTTCAGTTCTGATAGTTATTTGTCTCTTTCTTTTTCTTCTTGATTAACTAACTAAATGTTTTTAAATTTTTTTAATATTTATTTTTTAGTTGTAGTTGGACACAATATCTTTAATTAATTATTAATTTTTATGTGGTGCTGAGGATTGAACCCAGGGCCGTGCCAGTGCTAGGCAAGTGCTCTACCACTGAGCCACAACACCAGCCCCTACATAGACATTTATTAAGTGTTAATCTTTCAAACAATCAGTTTTCTCTGTTGATTTCATGTTTTTAATTTCATTTATCTCTGCTCTAATTTTAATCATTTATTTCTCTTGTTTTAGGCTTACTTAACTCATAGTTCTCTAGTTTTCTATTAAAGATTAAGTTATTGGTTTTAGAGCCTGCTTTTCTAACATATATATTTAACCATATAAGTGCCTTTTAGACACTTTTTTTTGCTGCTTTACTCAAATTTTGGTAAGTTGTGTTTTCATTTTCATTTAGTTCAGACTGTTTTCTAAATTTCCCTTGAGACATCTTCTGTGACCCATGTCTTATTTGAAAATATGTTCAACTCTATATTGTAAGGTTTTCCAGCTGTCTGTTATTAATTCCTACTGTATTTTGATTGTGATCTGAGAACGTATTGGCATGATTTCTGTTCTTTTGAATTTCTAAGGTGTTTTTCTGTCAACCCATATGTAGTATATCTTGGGGAAAGTTATAAAGGAGCTTGAAAATAATCTTTATTGTATTGTTTTTGGATGATATATTTTATAATTGTCTATTAGTTCCATTTGATTAATGTCATTGTTCTGTTCAACTCTACCCTTCCAGATTTTCTGCCTATTAGGGAAGCCTTGAGTCTCCAACTATTACAGTGTGCATGTTTATTTATCCTTGTAGTTCTATCAATTTATACATTGCATATTTTCATGCACTTTTGTTAGGTACATACACAGAAAGAATCATTATATCTTCTTGGAAATTTTCCTTCATCATTTTTTAATGCTGCTCAGTATCCCTCATAATCTTCCTTATTCTGAAATTGGGTTTGTCTGAAACTATTCTAGATATTCCAGCTTTCTTTTTCTTGATATTATAATGGTATATCCTTTCCTGACATTTTATTTTATTATTTTCATTGACAAATAATAATTGTGCATGCTTATTGAGCATAGAACGTGCATTTTGATCTATGTATACATTGTAGAAAGATTAAATTAAGCTAATGAACACATCCATTACCTCAAGATATTTTGTCCTGAGGTAAGGATGTGAAAAATATTTTCTTTTAGCAATTTTGAAATTTGTAATATTTTTTTATTAACTGTAGTCATCATATATCATGAAAATGTTTTCATCCTGTCTACATGAAAAATTTTGTATGCTTTGATTAACATTTCCCTTTTCTCCATTCCTTCCCCACCACAGACATTATCCACTTTTCTCCTCTCTATTTCTGTGGTTGACTTTTTTTAGATTCCACATGTAAGTGACATCATATAGTATTTTTCTTTCTGTTTCTGGTAAACTTCAATTATCATAATGTTCTCTAGTTCTATCCACATTGTCATGAGTCATAGAATACCCTTATTTTTAAAGTCTCTGTAGTCTTCTATAGTATATATGCCAAATTTTCTTAATTAATTAATTAATTAATCCATCAATGGACACTTATATTTTTTCCATATTTTGGCTATTATGAAAAATACTATAATGAAAATTAGAGTGATATATCACTTTGACACACTGATTTCAATTATTTGCATATATGCCAGAAATAGGAATGTGGGATCAGATGGTAATTCTATTTTTAATTGTTCTTTAGGAAATTCCATACTTGTTTTTTCAAAATGACTTTACTGATTTACATTCCCACCAATAGCGTACATCAAAAATGTTTGATTTTGGAGGCTGAAGCAGGACGCTGACGAATTCAAAGCCAGTGTTAGAAACTTAGGGATGCCCTAAGCAACTCAGTGAAACCCTGTTTCTAAATAATATATAAAAATACCTGTGGTGTGGCTCAGTGATTAAGCACCAGTGGATTCAATCCCTGGTACTGCCCCTGCCTCATAAAATGTTTGATTTGTTTGTGGTGAAAACATCAAAACTCCTTTCCTCTAGCTTTCTGAAATCTATGGGACATTATCTTTATCTATAGTCATCCTACTATTCAATATCACCCCTAAACTTAATCCTATATAACTGTGACCTTAGTACCATTGATGTCTTTACCTACTCCTCTCTCTCCTCTTCTGTCCCCAGCCTCTAGTAATTACCATTTTCCTCTCAGTTTCTATTAGATCAACTTTTTTTTAGTTTCTACATATGAATGAGATCATGTGGTATTTGCCTTTCTGTGTCTAACTGGTTTCATTTAATAATCACTAATTGCATCCAAGTTGTCACAAATGACAGGATTTCATTCTTTTTATGGCTGAATAGTATTCCATGGTGTATATATATTACATTTTCTTTATTCATTCATCAGTTTATGGACACATAAACTAGCATGTGTAAGGCACTAGGTTCAATTATTGTTTCTGTTTCATGGCTATTGTGAGTAGTGCTGCAATGAACATTGGTATGCAGTTGTCTCTTCAATATACTGATTTCATTTCCTTTGGATATACACAGTAGTGGGATTGCTAGATCATATGGTAGTTCTATTTTTAGTTTTTTGAGGAACCTCCAAACTATTTTCCATATTGGCTGTACTAACTTACATCATCACCAACAGTTTACAGTTTATTGAACAGACTGTCCTTTCTCTTCTACATGTTTGTAGCATCTTGATTAAAAAAAAAATCAGTCAACTGTTGATGCCTTAGTTTGCTTCTAGTGCCTTACACATGCTAGGCAAGTGCTCTACCTCTGAGCCACAACCCCAGACCCCAATGTGGACTTTTTAACAGTATTGATTCTTCCAATTCACACACAGGATATCTTTCCATTTTTGTGTGTCCTCTTCAATTTCTGCCATCAAAGTTTTATATGGTTCGTTGTAGAGATCATTCACTTATTTGGCTAAATTTATTCTTAGGTATTTGTTTTCTTATATTTATTATAAATTGTATTACTCTCTTGATTTCTAGTTCAGATAATTCACTATTGGTATATTGGTATATTTAAAGCTGTGTATTTATAAGTATGTTGGCACATGCCTATATCCCAGCAACTTGGAGACTAAGACAGGAGAATTTCAAGTCTGAGGCTAGCCTTGGCAACTTATTGAGACCCTGTATCAAAAAAAAAAAAAAAGAAAGAAAGAAAGAAAAAGAAAAAGGACTTGGTACTTTACTCAGTGGTAAAGTACCCCTGGATTCAACCTTCAGTACCACCCCCCAAAAAAGCTAAGAATTTTTATATTTCAATTTTGTATCCTGCAACTTTACTAAATTCATTTATCACTTCTAATACATCTTTGGTAGAGTATTTGGAGTTTTCTGTATATAGGATCATGTCATCTCCAGGGATGATTTGACTATCTCTTTTAAAATTTAAATGTCTTTTATTTCTTTCTCTTCCCTGATTTTTTTTTTTTTTTTGTCTAGGAGTTCAGATCTAGGTTCAGTAAAAGTGATGAAAGTGGGGAGCTTGGACCACTGGCCAGCACAGCCACTCAGTGTCAGCTTCACCAGCTCTCCCCAGGCTTCCTGAGTGTGGTCCACTGCCACAAGGAAGTTCTGCATCAACGTCAGCTTTGCTGCAAGGTGTATCCTTGCTTGCCTTCCTGCCACCGGAAACAGGACTGTTACCTGATAGATATTCAATAAATATCTGGTACATAAAAAAGTGATGAAAGTTGGCATCATTGTATTGTTCCAAATTTTAGAAAGCTTTCAGCTTTTCTATATCAATACTATGTTAGCTGATGGCTTATTATAGATGGCCTTTAAGATGTTGAGGTATGTTCCTTTTATGCTTACCTTATGTGTTCACTGTTTTCATCATAACGGGATGTTAATTTTATCAAATACCTTTTGTGCATCTATAGAGATGATCATATGATTTTTGTCCTTCATTCTGTTGATATAGTGTATCACATTTATTGATATGCATATGGAGAACTACACTTATGTTCTTGGGATGAGTCTCAATTGTGGTGAATAATCACACCTTGAGCCCACAGCCCTCCCAGCCAAGGCCCATACTTCTCTACAGGCTGCCTATTGCTGAGATGGACTGCTGGCCCCAAACTGCTGCACCCGGCCACAGGTGATGCTGGCTGGAACAGAAAGTCAATTGACAGGTCGCATGTCTTGCTCTGACTCTGGGGCTCTTCTAGAGGCTTTATCCTGAGATTATTTACCTAATGTTAGGTTTCACCTGCCTGGCACTGAGTTCCAGGGCAAATTCCTGTGCTTGCTACCCTATCCTAACTCCTTTGAAAGGAATCTTGCTCCATATTAAGCTACCTGAGTTTGGGATAGTATTGGCGAAAGCAGTCCCTTGGCCACCAACGTTTATGCTAAGCTGGGTTGCTTACAAGTTTCAAAGTGCAAAGGACCTTTGCATTTTCAGGAGTTCACTGAGGCCAACACAGTGGCTGGCGGTGATGCAGACTGAAACATTTGTCCTTCCTACTGAGGCACAGGTCTCTGTCTGGTGCTGGGGAAGGTCTAGAGCTATGTCTGAGCACTCTCCTGGGGATAACTTGCTGCCTACAATTGGCAAACAGGTAATGGGGATAGTCCCTAGGACACAAATGCTGACATTAAGATGGGTTGCATCTGAGTCTCACAGCTTCAGAAGACCTGAGGAGTCTGGGGTGGACGTGTCCCATGCCTACTCTAGGGCTGGTAATGATGCAGGCTGAATAGTGGATCTGTCATACCATCATGCAAGTCTCTGCCTGATTCCAGGGAAGGTCTAGAGAATCCATCTGTGAGATCTGGCTGATATGTGAGGTATTTAGCTTCTGAATGATGCTGGGCCTTACCAGGATGAGCCTGGCACAAAGTTCTAAGACAAAACCCTTTGTTAGCTTTTGTGCTTTACTCTCCAGCAGGTGGAGTCTTGCTCTTTGTTCTGCCACTAATACTAGAGAAAAAGTGGTGGAGGCGGCTCTTGGATGCTAGGCTAATGCAGTTCTAGCAGCTCAGTCCATGGGTGCAGGCCTGGGGGCAGTGTTTGTGAGACTCTGCCCAGCACTGGCTATCACTAGGGGGGTCCTGGTATTGGGTTTCAAGGCTAAGACCTGGACTTAATTAATTCCCCTCCCAAAATAGAAGACATGTCTCCCCACCCTGCTTCAAGTTGAAGAGGTGACATGGGCAACTCTTTTCTTCCTTTTTTCAATGAGTCTTTTATTATTATTGAACTAAAACCAAGCACTATGGTATCTCACCTGGATTCTGTAGCTCTTGGGAAGACAGTCATGTACATGAATAGCTCTTGAAATAGGTTTGTCTATAGCAAAAAAAAATGATCTCTGGAGACTCTTAGCCCCTCTTACTCTGCCCCTATTTCTTAGTATTCTCTCCTTTTCTATTCATTAATATTTCCATCACATTACTTTTAACCCAGTTTCATTGTATTACAGTGTATTTCTTTCTTTTTTTTTTGGAGAGGGGGCAGTAGTGGGGATTGAACTCAGGGGCATTCGACCACTGAGCCACATCCCCAGCCCTATCTTGTATTTTATTTAGAGACAGGGTCTCACTGAGTTGCTTAGGGCTTCGCCATTGCTGGGGCTGGCTTTGTACTCACGATCCTCCTGTCTTAGCCTCCCAATCTGCTGGGATTACAGGTGCGTGCCACTGTGTCTGGCTTACAGTGTATTTCTTGAACACAATATAATGTTCTCTTGTTGTTTTTAACAGCTTTGCTGGTATGCATTTCACTCATTAAAGCATAAAATTAATTGTTTTTATTGTATTAATAGGTATGTGGAATCATTCACATAATCAATTTATAATATTTTTTATCATCTGTAAAACAATTCTCGTGCTTTAGCTAGTCTTCTTTCAACCTATCACCCCAACCCTTAAATAACTACTAATCTACTTACTGCTTCTAAAGATTTCCCTATTCTAGGTATTTCATATGAATGGAGTCATATATTGCACTGTCTTTTGCCACTGGCTTCTTTCACTTGGCATGTTTTAACCTCCATCTGTTTTGTAGCATGTAGCAGCACTAATGTCCCTTTGTATGGACATACACATTTGGTTTATCCATTAAGCAAATGATGGATAATTGAGTTGATTTCACAGTTTTTTTTCTTTCTTTTTTAGCAAATTTAAAAAATGCAATTGTATTTATCACAGTAGAAACCATAGCTTTTTAAATAGTAGCTTATATGTGTGAATCAACTTACCAGTATACAGACAATAATAACATGAAAATAAATGCAAAGATCCCTGCTAGAAAATCTGCAGATCTCAATAGTGCAATACCACAGTAAGATAATGATCAATGTAGGGCTTATTGAATTGCAGTATGTAGCAACTCTTTCTTCCACTGTATGAATCCAACTTCAAAGTGTTTGTTTTCCTATCCTGCAATCTTTTTTTTCCACTATGATAATCACAGTTTCTTGGAAGGAAAGGTATAGATATATTAGAAAATGAAAACAATTTATAAAATCTAGCAAAGTGATCATTAAAATAAGATCATAATTAGGAGAATCAGATTATAATTTGAGAAGGAACTTAAGTTTTTCCCATAAAAATTTTAGTGGTCTGAACCAATTGACTGTGTTGAAGATAACTTTCTCACTAGTTCACTGGGCATATAGAAGTATATAAATTTACCTAATTTATCTAAAATGGACTCAGTTTTTTTAAATACTTTTATTTTATTTGTTTATTTTTATATGGTACTGATGATCAAACCCAGTGCCTCATGCATGCTAGGCAAGTGCTCTACCCCTGAGCCACAACCCCATCCCTCGACTCAGTTTTTATTAAGGATAAATTCAAGTATAACCAACAAGTTAGTGGTATTGCTTATTTTTTTGTATTTTTTTAGTTGGACTTTATTTATTTATATGTGGTGCTGATAATTGAACCCAGTACTTCACACATGCTAGGCAAGTGTTTGACCACTGAGCCACAACCCCAGCCCTGTACTGCTTATTTTTAAAAGCAATTTAATCTTTAGATCTGCACAAAACTCTATAAAGTATACTTCTATAAGACTAAAAACTAAGGTTGCATTAATTAGTTTTTATCACTTTAATAAAATACCTGAGGCAGCAAGCAATATAAACAGAAAATGTTGGGTCAGTCTACAGATTTGGTGGTTCAAGGGCATCATGCGGATATCAGTTCAGTTACCAGCTGTGTCACATTGTAGTATATAGCAAAGTAAGAGTACAAGTGGTAGCAAGTTATTACATTTTCAAACCAGGAGTATAGAGAAGGTGAGTTCAAGCTCAGGCTTTGATAACATGAGAACTATCTCTTCAGCACAAACTCACAATGAGCTAAGGATCTTTCACTAGGTCCCACTTACTAAAGGTTCCATGATCACCCAATAACCACCCTAAGAACAAGACTTTAGCCTTCAGACTTTTTGGAGATGTTCAGCATAGCAGAGGTTAGAGAGGTTAAGTAATTTGCTTATGGTCATATAGCTATTATGTGATGGAGTTGGGACTCAAACTGGGTGCCATGGCCCTAAGCCCTGCCATTCACGGTTTTTTTCTTTTTCTGTTACATAGTGCTGCTATAAACATTCATGTACAGGTTTTTCTTTGGCAGATTATAGCACCCACTAGTTTCAAGTGGTCTCCCGTCTCCCTCAGCCTGCTTGGCTTTTAAAATCAAATAATATCAACAAATTCCAGATGCTATGGTCAATACTATCTATCTTCATGAGTTAGAATATTATATATATGTAGATGGACACAATATCTTTATTTTTATTTATTTATTTTTATGTGGTGCTGAGGATCGAACCCAGGGCCTCATGCATACAAGGCAAGTGCTTTACCACTGAGCCACAATCCCAGCCCATGAGTCAGAATATTCTAATTGCTCCTTTGACTATATCATCCATTGTAGAAACCTGGCCCATCTTGTCCTTGGTGGCTGAGTGCTGCCACACGGCCACTGCCACCCTGGGATCCAGTTACTCTCATTGCATTTAGATTTCCCAATTCACCAATGCAGTTCACACTATAATATCTGGCTTACAGAGAAGAAAGATCAGAGTTCTTTAAGGATGCTAAGGTTCTTCTCATAATTTCTCATAATACTGGTAAAAGAAATGTTTCATGGACCCACTCAGTGTGAGTAATTATTAAATGACAAATGTACTCTAGCATTCCAACCTCCCTAAACTTTTTCATCCCTTACTATACATTAAACCAAGGAAGATATGAAATTTCCAATTTGCTTACTATGGGCTACCTTTTGGTCCATGTTTCAGTTAACAGAGAAACAAACTGGGAGAGTCCTTTCTAACTCCTCAAATCTACAACATTATATGTAAATTCTGTGTTTATTGAACACAATCCATAAATTCATTCCAATCTAACCTTACATTCCTTGCACCAATATTCTATACTTCCATTGTTTTTCTTAAATGTATATTTTTTTAATTTGTTCTAATTAGTTATACATAACAATAGAATGCATTTTGATACATTGTAAATAAAGGGAACACAACTTTTCCTTCCTCTGGCTGAACATGGTGCAGAGTCACACTGTTAGTGTAATCATACATGTATATAGGGTAGTAATGTCCATCTCATTCCACTGTCCTTACCACCCCCATAACCCCTCCTCTCAATCTCCTCTTCACAATACAAAGTCCCTTCATCCCTCCCACCATTGTGGATCAATATCCACTTATCAGAGAAAACATTCAGCCTTTGTTTTGGGGGGTTTGGCTTATTTTACTTAGCATGATATTCTCCAGCTCTATCCATTTACCTGCAAATGCCAAATTTCATTCTTCTTTAAGGCTGAGTAATATTCCATTGTGTATATGTACCACATTTTCTTTATCCATTCATCTGTTGAGGGGCATCTACATAACTGGGTCAAATGGTGGTTCCATTCCAAGTTTTCTGAGGAATCTCTATACTGCTTTACAGAGTGGTTACACCAATTTTCAGTCCCACCAGCAATGTATGAATAACCTTCTTCCCCACATCCTTGCCAACACATATTGTTGCTTGTATTCTTGATAAGTGCCATTCTGACTGGAGTGAGATGAAATCTAAGAGTAGTTTTGATTTGCATTTCTCTAATCGCTAGAGATGATGAAAATTTTTTCATGTTTGTTGGTGGATTGTATTTTTTCTTCTCTGAAGTATCTGTTCAATTCCTTAGCCCATTTATTGATTGGGTTATTTGTGGGTTTTTTTGGTGTTAAGTTTTATTAGTTCTTTATATATCCTGGAGATTAGTGCTCTGAGATAAGTAAGGTAAAGATTTTCTCCCATTCTGTAGGCTCTATCTTCACGTTTTTGATTGTTTCCTTTGCTGATAAAAAGCTTTTTAATTTTAGTCCATCCCATTTTTTGATTCTTGATTTTACTTGTGCTTTAGGAGTCTAGTTAAGGAAGTCAGTCCCTAAGCCAACATGGTTGGAGATTTGGTCCTACTTTTACTTCTATTAGGTGTAGAGTTCCTGTCCTTAATCCACTTTGAGTTATTTTTTGTGCAGGGTGAGAGATAGAGGTTTAATTTCATTTTACAACATATGGATTTTCAGTTTTCCTAGCACTAATTTTTCTACTTGAAAAGAATAGGCTACTTTTTCTCCAATGTATGTTTTTGGCACCTTTGTTTAGTATTAGATAACTGTATTTATGTAGGTTTTTCTCTGTACCTTCTATTCTGTAATATTGGTCTACATGTCTATTTTGGTGCCAATACCATGCTGTTTCTGTTACTATTGCTCTGTAGTATAGTTTAAGGTCTGGTGTAGTGATGCCTCCTGATTCACTCTTCTTGCTAAGGATTGCTTTGGCTATTCTGGGTATCTTATTTTTCCAAATGAATTTCATGATTGCTTTTTCTAGTTCTATGAAGAATGTCAGTGGGATTTTAATAGGAATTGCTTTAAATCTATATAACAGTTTTGATTGTAGAGCAATTTTGACAAAATTAATTCTGCCTATCCATGAGCATGGGAGATCTTTCCATCTTCTAAGGTCTCCCTCAATTTCTTTCTTTAGGGTTCTGTATTTTTCATTGTAGATATCTTTCACCTGCTTTGTTGATTCCCAAGTATTTTAATTTTTTTGAGACTATCGTAAATGGGATAGTTTTCTCTTGCAGTGGATTCATCATTGATGTATAGAAATGCATTTGATTTATGGGTTTTGATTTTATATCCTGCTACTTTGCTGAATTCATTTATTAGTTCTAGAAGTTTTCCGGTGGAGTTTTTTGGATCTTCAATATATAGAATCTTGTCATTGGCAAATAGTGATAATTTGAATTCTTCTTTTCCTATCTGTATCCCTTTAATTTCTTTAGTCTGTCTAATTGCTCTGGCTAGACTTTCAAGGACTATGTTGAAGAGAAGTGGTGAAAGAGGGCATTTCTGTCTTGTTCCAGTTTTTAGGGGGAGTGATTTCAATTTTTCTCCATTTATAATGATGTTGGCCTTGGGGTTAGAATAGATAGCTTTTATAATGTTGAAGTATGTTCCTATTATCTTTAGTTTTTCTAGTGTTTTGAACATGGAGGGGTGCTGTATTTTATCAAATCCTTTTTTCTGCATCTATTGAGATGATCATGATTCTTGTATTTGAGCCTATTGATGTGATGTATTACATTTGTTAATTTCCATATGTTGAACCAACCTGGCATCCCTGGAATGAACCCCACTTGACCATGGTGCACTATCTTTTTAATATGTTTTTGTGTGATTTTCCAGAATTTTATTAAGAAGTTTTATGTCTATATTCATCTGAACATGGTCTGAAGTTTTCTTTCTTTGATGTGTCTTTGTCTGGTTTTGGTATTAGGGTGATACTAGCCTCATACAATGAATTTGGAAGGGTTCTCTCCTTTTATATTTCATGGAATAATTTGAGGAATATTGGTATTAGATCTTCTTTGAAGGTCTTGTAGAACTCGGCTGAGAATCCTTCTGTTCCTTGGCTTTTCTTGGTTGGTAGGCTCTTGATGGCATGTTCTATTTTATTGCTTGAAATTGATCTGTTTACATTGTATATGTCCTACTGATTCACTTTGAGTAGATCATATGTCTCTAGAAATTTGTCAATGTCTGAGATTTTCTATTTTATTTGATTATAAATTTTCAAAATAGTTTCTAATTATCTTCTGTATTGTCCATCATGATATTTCCCTTTTCATCACAAATTTTTGTAGTTTGAGTTTTCTCTCTCTCTCTTCATTAGCATGCCTAAGGGTTTATCAATTTTTTTTATTGGTTGTTCAAAACATTACAAAGCTCTTGACATATCATATTTCATACATTTGATTCAGGTGGGTTTTGAACTCCCAATTTTACCCCAAATACAGATTGCAGAATCACGTCGGTTACACATCTACATTTTTACATAATGCCCTATTAGTGACTGTTGTATTCTGCTACCTTTCCTATCCTCTACTATCTCCCCTCCCCTCCCCTCCCATCTTCTCTCTCTACCCCATCTACTGTAATTCATTTCTCTCCTTCTTTATTTTCCCATTCCCCTCACAACCTCTTATATGTAATTTTATATAACAATGAGGATCTCCCTCCAGAGGATCTCCCTCCATAAAGAACCAACTTTTCATTTTGTCAGTTTTTTTTAAATTGCTCCTTTTGTTTCAATTTCATTGATTTCAATTCTAATTTTAATTACTTCCTGTCTTCTCCTGCTTTTGGCATTGATTTGTTCTTTTTCTAGGGCTTTGAGATGTAATGTTAGGTCATCTGTTTGTTGACATTTTATTCTTTTAATGAATGAGCTCAATGCAGTGAACTTTCCTCTTAGCACTGCCTTCATAGTGTCCCAGAGATTTTGACATGTTGTATCAGTGTTCTCATTTACTTCTAAGTATTTTTTTAATTTCCTCCCTGATTTCTACTGCTATCCATTCATCATTCAGTAGCATGTTATTTAGTCTACATGTATTGGAGTATCTTCTATTTTTTATTTTATCATTGATTTCTAGTTTCATTCTATTATGATCTGATAAAATGCAGGGCAGTATTTCAATTTTTTGTATTTGCTAAGAGCTGCTTTGTAGCATAACATATGGTCTATTTCAGAGAAGGATCATGTGCTGCTGAGAAGAAAATGTATTCACTCGATGATGGATGAAATACTCTCCATATATGTCTGTTAAGTCTAAATTATTGATTGTATTATTTAGTTCTATAGTTTCTTTGTTTAGTTGTTGTTTGGAAGATCTATCCAGTGGTGAGAGATGTGTGTTAGTGTCACCCAGTATTATTGTGTTGTTGTCTATTTGATTCTTGAAATTGAAAAGGATTTGTTTGATATACGTAAATGCTCCACTGTTTGGGGCATATATATTTACAATTGTTATGTCTTATTGATGTATGATTAACTTAAGCAGTATTAAATGTCTTTCTTTATCCCATCTGACTAACTTTGGCTTGAAGTCCACTTTATGTGATATGAGGATAGAAACCCCTACTTGTTGACGCAGTCCATGTGAGTGCTATGTTTTTCCCCACCTATCACCTTCAGTCTGTGAATGTTTTTTCCCTAGGAGGTGAGTCTAGTAAAGATAGCATATCTTTGAGTCTTTTTTAAAAAAAATCCATTCTGTCACTCTGTGTGTTTTGATTGATGAGCTTAGGCCACTAACATTCAGGGTTATTATTGACATATTATTTGTATTCCTGGTCATTTTGGCTTTTAACTTGACTTAGTTTCCTTTGATTGACATTTCCTTTAGTGTAGTTCCTCCCTTTGCTGGTTTTCATTGTTTGTTTCCCCATTTCCTCCTCATGGAATATTTTGCTGAGAATGTTCTGTAGTGAAGGCTTTCTAGTTGTTATTTCTTTTAACTTTTGTTTCTCATGGAAGGTTTTTATTTCATCTTCAAATCTGAAGCTCAGTTTTGCTGGATATAAAATTCTCTATTGGCTTTCATTTTCTTTCAGAACTTCATATATATTGTCCCATGATCTTCTGGTGTTGAGGGTCTGGTTTGAGAAATCAGCTGAAATCTGAAATGGTTTTGTCCTATATGTAATTTGATTTTTTTCTCTTGCAGCCTTTAAAATTCTATCCTTATTCTGTATGTTAGTCATTATCATTATAATGTGCCTTGGTGTGGGTCTGTTGTAATTTTGGACATCTGGGGTCCTGTGAGCCTATTGTAATTAATTTTTTATTTCATTCTTTAGATTTGGGAAATTTTCTGATATTATATCATTGAAAAGTTTGTACATTCATTTGGTTTGTATCTCCATGCCATCATCTCTTCTGATAAATATTAAATTTGGTCTTTTCATGTTATCCCTTATTTCTTGGAAGTTCTGTTCATGGTTTCTTACAATCTTCTCTGTACAGTCAACTTTGTTTTCAAGAATATGTATTTTGGGGGCTGGAGATGTGGCTCAAGCGGTAACATGCTCTCCTGGCATGTGTGGGGCACTGGGTTCGATCCTCAGCACCACATAAAAATAAAATAAAGATGTTGTGTCCACCAAAAACTGAAAAATAAATATTAAATCAATCTCTCTCTCTCTCTCTCTCTCTCTCTCTCTCCTATCTCTTAAAAAAAAAAGAGTATGCATTTTGTCTTCATTGCCTGAGGTTCTGTATTCCAAGTGGTCTAGTCTGTTGGTGATGCCTTCTATTGAATTTATCATTTGTTTTGTTGATTTTTTAATTTTGATGATTTCTGCTCTTTTTTTAGAATCTCGAACTTTTTTGAAACGATCGTTCACTTCCTGTATTTTCTCTTTGATTTCACTACTTATACTATCCTTTACTTCACAGATCAGCATAACTATGTACATTCTAATTTCCTTCTCTGACATTTCTTCTACTGTGCTGTCTATGGATTCTATTGTCGGAACATTTTGGTTTATTTGAGGTGCTTTTTTCCCTTGTTTTTTTATATTGTTTGTGTGTCTTCCTATCTAGTAGTATGGATCTGAGGCAGTACAGTAATCTACCCTGTAATCTTACAGTGTCCCTGAAGGCTTCCAATACCTAGCTTTTAAGGAGAAGACCAATATTAACAGCACCTAATGCAAATAATATACAATAAACTAAAAAACTCCTATTAAGGTGTCTACAGTTTTGTTGCAATAATACAGAAATGATGCATTAAATTATTGTCTATAATATAAACAGCAAGTTTGCTGAAAGGGTTTACCATTTCAAATGATGGACAAAGAAGGAACAGAAGTTGTGTAGGATGTGATGTTTATTAGGGAGAAGGAGAGAAGATAGAGGTAAAAATTTATAGTAAGAGCAAAGGAGGAATTAATTGAGGTTAGCTATTAGCATGAGAGAAGTGAAAAGAAAATCCAGGGAGACAGATAAGTGAGAGAAAAATGTATATAGATTTTTTTTAAAAGTAAAAATATAATAATACACATTCAAATTGTAATATACTATTTGGACATCCCACTCTTCAATAAATTGATGCATAAAAAATATTTGGATTCAAAGATGGTAGAGATGTGAGAGAGAAGGGGGAAAAAAGGAAAGTCTCTATGGAAGATTGCCAATTGCTTCTGTTGGCTTTCAAAAATTTTCTCATCTTCCCTTCTCCACTGATAGGTAGGATTGTCTGAAGTTTGATGTTAGCTCCAGTCCAGTGAGTACTGGACTGGTTGGCTGGTGAGCTGATAGTAAGATGCCCTCATACCCTCTTCCAGTCTTCCTATGCATTTTAGCTGGTCCCTTCCATCCCCATACACTTCAGGACTCACTCAGCTGGAGAGAGCCCAGTTTTCTCTAGTTTCTCCTACCTGTGTTCCCCTGGGAAACTGCCCCCAGTCTCCAGCCTTCCCTAGGCTTGCCAGACCCAGAGTGCCCCAGGCAGACCCAGAAGAAATCTGAATGACCTGGGCCTCAGCTTCCCCAGCCTCTACTTTGCTGCAGTCCCAAGATCCCAATGTCCTTCCAACTTGCAGGAAGATCGCCAGGCATGCACTCACACAAAGGAGCGACCTTGCTAAAAGGCAGCCATATGGTGGCCACTAGCACACCTAGCAAAACGATCTCAGGTGCAACCAGACCTGTAGATACCCCAGCAATATATTTCCAGGCCCTGGATAGTGTCCCATGACTAAGGAAGCCACACCCTGAGATGATGGGGGTAGCTACGGCAAACCTGCAGGCCCCTTGGCCTTGGACTCCCAGGCCCTGTCCAATGTCCCACGATGGTGGCAGCCATGTATAACCAAACTGCGGATACAAAGACGATGGATTTCCAGGAAGCAAGGGGCGGTGAGTGTTCAGTACATGGTCTGCAGGTGGTCTTGCAGGCAAACAGCAGGACTTGGTGGGTAGACATTGGGTGGTAGGCAATGTGCAAGCTAAAGGTGGGTGAAGGACAGGCAAAAGTCAGGCAAATTGGCTCCTGATGGGTGGTTGGGTGGTCAGTGAGTGATCTTCACATGAGAGGCAGGTGATATATTGGCAAATGGCTGTTGATTGTGGTGGATGAATGGTGGGGGGTGCAAAGAATAGGGGATCAGCAGGCAACAAGGGCTGTCTCAAAAAGAAACAGTATTTCCTCTGCTTGAGTCCTGAGTTATGGAGTGACAAGGAGTGTAGCCTCCCTTTAGTTCATCTTGGATCTCTCAACTTCCATTGTTATCCAGTCAGTTGCAGAATGAGATATTGCTGTTGTCAGCAATCTCATCCTTTTGGCTAGAGGTGATAAGGCATAAACAGAAACTTTTAGATCATTTATGCAGTACTTGAGCTAGGAATTTAAATCCTTGAGTTCATTCTTTTCTTTTACCACTTTGTTCCGTGGCATTAGGAATAACCAGTCAACCTCACTATATTCATTAGTTGTTTTTTTTTTTTTTAAAGATGTTCAAAAGTAGCTGGGTGTGGTGGCACATACCTATATTCCAGGGGCTGATGCAGGAGGAACACGAGTTCAAAGCCAACCTCTGCAACTTAGTGAGGCCCTCAACAACTTAATAAGAAGAACTTGTCTCACAAACAAATAAGTAAAAAGGACTGGGGATATGACTCAGTGGTAGAGCACCCCTGGGTTCAATCCCCAGTACCAGGGGAAAAAAAAGTTTACAAGTTCATATAAACATGCACCTAGCTGCCCCTTCCTTCCTATAAGTGATTGACTAGGGGTATTCAATGCAGAAATCTTACATATCTCTATTACCAGATCAAGCCATGGATTATTAGCATGTTTAAGTTTAATCATATTATGGAAGCCCTTGAAGCAATTAAGAAAATTAATCCTTAGTGATCTACTTATCTAGAATCATTTTCAGTACCAAGATCTGTGTTAATCAAGGTTCTCCACAGAAACAGATACAATAGAACGTATATCTGACTTATTATAAGGAATTAGCTCATATTTATTATGGAGGATGAAAAATCCTACAATTTGTTTTCTGTAAGCTAGAGACTGAGGAAAGTTGGTGGTGTAGTTCTAAGAATTGAAGGTAGGGCCAGTGGGGTGAGTTCCAATGAAGGGTAGAAGACTTGTCCAAGTTCAGCAGTCAAGCAGAGGGAATTCTCAACTTCCTCTACCTTTTGTTATATTCAGTCCCTCAACTGATTGGGTGATGCACATTAAGGAGGATAATCTGCTTTCCTTGGTCCACCACTTCAAATACTAATCTCATTCAGAAAGAATGTTTAATCTGGGTGCCCCATATCCCAGTCAATTTGACATATGAAATTAACCATCATCTAGGTGCTCTTTGTTTATCCTTATAGATTTGAATTACCATCTTGTTTCAATTGGTGCAACCTGGGAACTTCCTTTAATGTATTTTATGTGTCCATTAGCAACAATTTCTCAGTCTGTTTATCTGTGAGTATATTTATTTATGTATTTCTTTATTTACTTATTTATTTATTGGTAATAGGGATTAAACCCAGGGACACTTTAGCACTGAGCTATATCCCCAGCCCTTTCAATTATTATTATTATTTTAAATTTTGAGACAGGATCTTGCTAAATTGCTGAGACTGGCCTCAAACTTGTAGTCCTTCTGCCTCAGCCAGCCAATTTTCTGGGATTATCCCGCTAGAAGG
This sequence comes from Marmota marmota marmota, assembly GCF_001458135.2. Lineage (NCBI taxonomy): Eukaryota > Metazoa > Chordata > Mammalia > Rodentia > Sciuridae > Marmota > Marmota marmota. Next base: position 196,782 of record NW_026000257.1, on the reverse strand, counting down.
TGGTTTAGCTTCTTCAATATGTTCAATAAATTTTGAATAATTTTAACTATTATTTCTTTGCATTTTTCTGTTCTTGTCTCTCTCTTCTCTCCTTTGACAGTCCTATTACACATATGTTTATACATTTCATGTTTTGCCACATTTCTCTGAAGCTCTGATCACTTAACTTCATTCTTGTTTTTCTCTGTTCTTTAAAATTCATAACTGCTGCCCATCTGCCTTCAAGCTCACTAATTCTTTCTTCTCCTTGTTCAAATTTTACTGTTGAGCCCTGCCAATGAATTTTTCACTCCAGTCATTTCACTTTTTGATTTCAGAATTTTCATTTGGTTAACTTTCTTTCTTTTCTTTATTTTTTTTTTGGTGGGGGGGTACCAGGGATTGAACTCAGGGGCACTCACCTACTGAGCCCCATCTCCAGCCCTATTTTGTATTTTATTTAGAGACAGGGTCTCACTGAGTTGCTTAGGGCTTTGCTTTTGCTGAGGCTGGCTTTGAACTTGAGATCCTCCTGCCTCAGCCTCCTGAGCCACTGGGATTACAGGTGTGAGCCACCATGTCTGGCTCCATTTAGTTAACTTTCTATCCTATGATTACTATTCACAACTTGATGTGGCATTCCCATCATACCTTCCTTTACTTCTTTTTTGTTAGTACATTATAGCTATACATAATATTGGGGTTCATTCTGACATCATTATACAAATATAGAATATTATTTGTTCCAATTCAGTCCCCAGTACTTCTTTCCCTTCCCTTTTCCATCTTTTTGTTCCCTTTCTTCTATTCTTCTAATATTTCTTCTATTTATAGATATTTTGAACTAATGCATCAAGGATACATATAAAGGTGAGATCACTGTGGCATATTAATATATGTATGTAAGAAAGGTTGGTCAGATTTTTTTCACCATTTCTCCCTTTTCCTATCCCTCCTTCTTCACCTTCAGTCCCCTACCTCCATTCCACTAATTTATCTTCTGTTTTCCTAGGTTTTCCTCCCTAACTTATCCCCTCATTTTTGTTTAGCTTCTATGTATTTGACCCTTGACTTTCTGGATCTGACTCATTTCACGTAGCATAATGTTCTCCATTTCCATCCATTTATCAGCATATGCTATATTTTCATTCTTTAAGGCTGAGTGAAACTCCATTGTGTACATATACCACATTTCTTTTTTTAATTAATATTTTTTATTTATTAACAGTAGAATGCATTACAATTCATATTACACTTATAGATAACAACTTTTCATATCTCTGATTGTATCCAAAGTATATTCACACCAATTTGTGTCTTCATACATGTACTTTGGAAAATAATGTTCATCACATTCCACCATCATTTATAATCCCATGCCCCATTCCTTACCCTCCCATCACTCTTCCCTATCTAGAGTCTGTCTGTTCCTCCCATGCTCCCCCTCCCTACCGTACTATGAATCAGCCTCCATATAGCACAGAAAACATTCGGCATTTTTTGGCTAACTTCACTTAGCATTATCTTCACCAACTCTATCCATTTTCCTGAAAATCCCATTATTTCATTCTCTTTTATTGCTGAGTAATAATCTATTGTGTATATATGCCACATTTTTTTAATCCATTCATCTATCGAAGGGCATCTAGGGCTGTGTCCCTGTCATATGCTATTTTTTTATTAGTTGCTCAAAACATTACAATGATCTTGACATATCATACATTTGATTCAAATGGGCTATGAATTCTTATTTTTCCCACATGTACAGATTGCAGGATCACATTGGTTATACAGCCACGTTTATACATACTGCCATACTAGTGTCTGTTGTATTCTGCTGCCCTTCCTATCCCCCCTCCCCTCCCCTCCCATCACATCTCTCTACCCCATCTACTGTAACATATTTCTCTCTTTTTTTTTATTTTTCCCTTTCCCCTCACTTCCTCTTATATGTAATTTTGTATAACAAGGAGGGTCTCCTTCCATCTTCCGTGTAATTCCCCTTCTCTCTCCCATTCCCTCCCACCTCTCACCCTGTTTAATGGTAATCTTCTTCTCATGCTCTGCCTCCCTGCTCTGTTTTGAGTCGCCCCCCCCCCATATCAAAGAAGACATTCGACATTTGTTTTTTAGGGATTGGCTAACTTCACTTAGCATAATCTCCTCTAATGCCATCCATTTCCCTGCAAATGCCATGATTTTGTTATTTTTTAGTGCTGAGTAATATTCCATTGTGTATAAATGCAACATTTTTTTTAGCCATTCATCTATTGAAGGGCATCTAGGTTGGTTCCACGGTCTAGCTATTGTGAATTGTGCTGCTATGAACATTGATGTAGCTTTCTTTATCTGTTCATCTGTTGATGGGCATCTGGGCTGGTTCCATAGCTTAGCTACGATGCATTGAACTGCTGTAAACATTGATGTGGCTGTATTCCTATTGTACATTGATTTTACATCTATTGGAATATACCAAGCATAGGACACGTGGGTCATATGGTGATTAAATTTCTAGTGATTTTTTTTAAAGGAATATCCACAGTGCTTTCCAGAGTGGTTGTCCTAATCTGCAATCCAACCAAAAATGCATGAGTGTATCTTTTCTTCCACATCCTCACCAGCACTTCTTATTAATCATATTCTTGATAATGTCATTCTGACTAGGGTGAGATGAAACCTCATTGTAGTTTTCATTTGTATTTCCCTGATTGCTAGAAATGTTGAACAGTTTTCCATATATTTGTTGGCCATTTGTATTTCTTTTTTCCAAGAAGTGTCTCTTTAGTTCTTTTGCCCATTTATTAATTTGGGTACTTGGGCCTTTTTTTGGTGTTAAGATATTTGTATTACTTATATATCCTGGATATTAATCCCCTATCTGAGCAGTGAGATTTTCTCCCATTCTGTAGGCTGTAGGCTCTCTCTTCTTCATGCCATTGTTTCCTTTACTGTGCCTTTTAATTTGATGCCATCCCACTTATTGATTCTTGGTTTTACTTTTTGTGTCTTAGGGGTCTTTTAACAATATGGTGGAGTGTTCAGTATACATTTTCTTCTAGTGGGTTTCTGGTCTAATTCCTAGGTGTTTTTTTTTTTTTTAATTTAGCAATACATTGTATTTAACTCAACAATCAAAAAATAATTTCAATACATAATCAATATAGAAGTTATTTATTTATTTATCTATTTATTTAATGATACTGGGGGTTGAATCCAGGGGTGATCTACCACTGAACTATATCCCCCGTCTTTTTATTTTCTATTGTGAGACAAGGTCTCATTAAGTTGCCAAGGCTGGCCTTATACTTATGATCCTCTTGCTTCAGCCTCCCAAGTCACTGCTATCAAAGAATCCCAGAAATATAAAGTTATTAATGAGACATCTTAAATTCTTTTTTTCTAGGGCTGGGGATGTGGCTCAAGCGGTAGCGTGCTCGCCTGGCATGCGTGCGGCCCGGGTTCGATCCTCAGCACCACATACACCACATGTGTCCGCCGAAAACTAAAAAATAAATATTAAAAAATTCTCTCTCTCTCTCTAAAAAAATTCTTTTTTCTAGTAAGTCTTTTTAAAATTTTTTTTATTTTATTAGTTCTTTTTATATATACATGACAGTAAAATGTATGTTTTAAATATGTTTATTAGTTGTTTACTATTTATTTATATATTTATTTTACTTATTTATCTTTAAATTTTTTTAACTTATTTATTTTTATGTGGTACTGAGGATGGAGCCCAGGGCTCACCCAAGCACTCTATTACTGAACCCCAACTCTAGCCCACTAGAGTGTATTTTGACCCATCAAGGATGTCCACTCTCATCATTTCTATTTAATATAGTACTTGAAATTTTATTCAGAGCAATTATTCAAGGGAAAGAAATAAAAGTGAAAATATAGGAAAGAAAAAAGTCAAATTACCACCATTATATTTAGAAGACCCAAAAACTCAACCATAAGACTTACAGAGCTGATAAAAAATTCAGCAAAGTAGCAGGATATAAAATCAACATACAAAAATCAATACCTTTTCTTAAGATTTGTTTTTAGTTGTAGATGGACACAATACCTTTATTTTATTTGTTTATTTTTATGTGGTGTGGAGATCAAACCCAGTTCCTCATGCATGCTAGGCAAGCACTCTACCACTGAGCCACAATCACGGCCCAATCAATAGCTTTTCTATACACTAATAATGAATCCATTAAAATAGAAGCCAGGAATAAAATTCCATTTATAATAGCCTCAAAAACAACCTCTAGGAATAAGTCTAATGAAAGAGGTAAAAGACCTCTACAATGAAAATTATCAAACACTGAAGAAAGAAATTGATGAAAAAATTGAAGATGGAAAAATCTCCCATGTTCTTTGGTAGGCAGAATTAATATTGTTAGAATGGCCATATTACAAAATTTTAAAGTATATTTTTATATACATTTTATTTATTTTTATTTATTTGTATGTGGTGCTGAGGATTGAACCCAGGGCCTCACACATGCAAGGCGAGCGCTCTACCCCTGAGCCACAACCCCAGACCCCCCCCC